>NW_008630045.1:0-9121 GCF_000691845.1 Merops nubicus | reverse complement strand
ACACAGCTTCATGTTCCAGCCCTGCCAACCTGGGAACTTCTCTTGCCATGAAGAGTTGGGGAGCCCTTCCAATAGCCAGAAACCCCACACAGCACAGGCACTGTGTAGGCAGGCCTCCCAACCACACTGCAAGCAGAGTCAGCTCTTCTAGAGGTGGCTTCTTGCCCCACCTCCAAGTTCATGTGGAAGGGGGGGGCACCTGGTGGTGACCTCCTAGCCGTTCCCACCCTGGGTGAAAACCAGTCAGGAGGGTCTTTCTTGGCTGGCTGTAGACATCATCCATATGCCAACCCTCATTCAGGACTGAGGGTTTAACTCCAGCTCTTCAACATGATAAGAAAATTAGAAATTATGCAACCACCTTCATAAAAAACCTGAGCCATGCACAAAGAAACAACTGGCCTGGCAGAAATACAGAGAACAGGAAAAATCCTGACAAAATTAAAAAAAAAAAACAAACCAACACATTTTCCTTCATGCTCCGAGGCATGAGAACATTTGTGTTACCCTGACCCACAGAAAGAACCTCAGAGCACAGAGAGACTGCAAGATAAAACCAAAATCCCAGCACAAGTTAGTTGAAATCTAAGGCAAATTCAAACCAACATAAAGTTAACTCAGACTATTCATCTCTTTCTTTGAGAAACAAGTTACTTCATTATACTTCAGGAAAGAACAGATTTGTGTGCTCAAAGCAACCTGACAAAAAAGAGCATGAAAGAAAAAGTCCTAGTTTAAGTTTCCCCATTCAGTAAGCCAGGCAGGTAGATCCACCTGGTTTGGGTGAGTTCTAAGCACTGTACTATGATTTTATGACAGCTGTTACAGTGCTATAGAATTCATCCTCCACTAGGTGAAAAGACAGAAAAATTCTTCTATAACATCCAAGTATTTCTCACTCCCAAATTTTATTTCGTATTCAAGCAGAAGAAGAGGAAGTCCATGCAGCTTAAGAGGTGCCAAGTTTTACCCAGAGTTTGGTAATCTTGAAGCATAATTATCCAAACTCCTTTTTGCATGGCACTTCCTCATAGCCTAGGAGCATTAATCACATAAGAAAGCAAGCACACATCTCCTACATCAGGAACAACACATAGACCTAATATTAAACATCCTGTTATGGCAGCAATGACATTAAATGTCCTATAAGCTAGTGAAAAGAGAAAATTGGTCTGCCTACAGACCCCCCCAGAAATGCATTGCCTCAGAGAAAGCAGCTGGAAAATGTGGCAAGTTTGACCCCTTCCTTGTTGACTGAACTTGCTATTTCTCTTACTGGGATTTTAAGACAGAACCAGATTCTAACCTACCATCATTATCACTCTCCTGCCAACTATGCCATGCAAAAAGACCCCTTGTTTCCTCTAACCCAGGCCATACTTTATATCTTGGGCAGCCTGTAGGCCTGTCACTGTAATACACTACTCTTCCAACTCTGCCACAAATCAGTACAAAAGCTTTCAGCAAGTATAAATCACAACTTCCTATACCCTAAATTCCTACAGCCTAAGTCACCCTTCATTGCAGCATATTTTACTATCTTCCATAACCAGCAGTGGACAAGTATCATTTCATTAAGTGGTCATTTTGGAGAATTAGACCCAGCCCAGGCCCTTCTACTTAAGAATCTGCCATATTTTTAATGCTGATCAAAGGCCTCCAAGTTTAATGCCTTAAGAAAATCAGGAATGTTGGCAAAACTTCTATTATAAAACCCTGATTACTTTGAAACATGCCCAGGGTATGAATGAAATTGAATTTTTCAATCATTCCTCTAGTAGTCTGCAAAGGAACCCATTTGGACAGACTTAGCTTGTAGGGAAGAGGACAGGTACCCCATTATATGGCACATGCAAGATCTGAACTGACAAACTGGTTGTAAAAAGAGAAAAAAAACACAACTTGTGAAAATAGTTACTATTCCAGTCTAGCTTTGGATGGATGTGTTTCATTCTTTTTTCCTGTTTTTGAAGGGAAAGGGAAAAAGACAAATGTTTTCTACTGTTCAAAAAAAAAAATGAAAATTCAGTACTTCCTCATCCCCTAACATTCAAAACAGATTCTCTGAACTCTGTCCCAGTGTACTTTAAAGAATAGTTCCCTCTTACCAATTAACAAAATTCTGAGTTGGAAAGGAAAGGGAAAAAGACAAATGTTTTCTAGTGTTCAAAAAAAATGAAAATTCAGTACTTCCTCATCCCCTAACATTCAAAACAGATTCTCTGAACTCTGTCCCAGTGTACTTTAAAGAATAGTTCCCTCTTACCAATTAACAAAATTCTGAGTTGGAAAGAAAACCTTACAGTGCAGATGGTGAGAGCTAAAAGAGACAGTGCATTTCAGACAAAAGGCAGTGGAATGTAGCTACACTGAACTTTTAAAAAATTGTTCTAGATACAACAATAAGATGAAGGAAAGACTGGTTTTGCTCTCATTCCATCCATTATGCCATTTTGCCAGTCTCTTTTCTTGCCATTTAGCAAGTTAAAAACCCCAAATGACAAGGAAGAGCTACCAAATGGGAGTATTCACCAACACCTGCCAGGGGATGAGCAAGGGGTTTAAATACATCTTGGTGAAAGAAGGGGAAAAACAAGGAAAAACCACATGGATTTAATTGTTCCTGCAGCTACTCTGCTACCCAGTACAGTTAAAATTGCTGATGTAGCTCATTTTAGGCAGCTTCATAAGCAAGGCAGTAAAAAGGGCTCCTGCATCAGCTTCCCTGCTACATTGCAAAGCAAGGCCCCTTCCCAGAAGCTCAGCACTGTGCCTGGCTTCTCTCTTTCACCAATATGCCACTTTTCTCAGTCAAAAGTTATTTGCCATAGTTCTTAAAGACAGAAAGGAAAGTTATTTGAACTGGCAACAAAAAGGGACCAAAATGCCTTTTGCCATAGGCTACAGCTCCATTTGAAGGCAGTGCCTAATGCACCTATGAGAGAGGCCTCAATGTCCCACTATACTGAAAAATTATTGCTGACCTGAATCAATAAACACAAACCCCATAAAGCAAGTAAGGAAGACAACACCACCTCTCATTTCCACAGTCAGTGAAAAAACACTGCAAAAGTAAAGAGGAGTGGGCAAGCAGCACTGCACTGAGGGCCTCAGTCCCTGTAGGGAGGCTGTTCAATCATTAATTTCTCTCACTGCTTTAAAAAAAACAATAATCCATGCTAGCCCACACCACCTACTCAGCAAATGTGCCTGACTCTTCTTAATTCTTCCCCTCAATCCCCAGGTGAAAAATTTCACTTTTCCCTCATAAACAGCAGCAGCACTTACTGCTATCCCACCAGCCCACCAAACAAATTAGAAGGCAGAGAGTTATAACTTAATTCCTCAGCCCTCTTTGCTATCATTTGCTACCTCATTTTGACAAAAACAAAAGGAAATGTAGGCAGTGTAAGATTCATGCCACAGCTGATGATTATGAACCTTTCTGTACTCGACACCCTACAGGTGGACAAAGAATAATCCCTTTTCCTCACTACTTATGACACCAGGCAAGTTTCTAAGTTGTTCAGTTCCAACTGGCCTTCAAAAGAATAGTATGATACTAACTATAGCAGCAAGATGCCAGCTGCCCAAATCCAGATGTTTCTATAGATATCACAACCAGGGTGTGCTTTCCAGCTAAAAAGAGAAAACCAAGACAGTTCCTAACTATGAGAAACCTCTCATCATGATGGGAAACAAACAACAACAAAGGTACTGCTTCGTGGCCTAGTTAAGGGACAGAGCCAAGCACTTTCATGCAGGAGACCACACATAGAGCCCTGAAGGACCCTGAAAGCAGAGAGGAGCAACCTATGTTTGAAGCTACAAAGAAGGAGCCAGGCTGCAGCTGCTGCTGGGAACAATGACCAAGCAGGTTGACTCTCACTGCAACATGTGAAACAGGCACCTGTGCAGCGAGACAGGAGAGGCTAAAGCCAACAAGAAAGAAGGTGTGAAATGAGGGGGTCCTAGAAGGCATGAGGTTTAGCTGTTTAGTTAAACAGTACCACCCTAGAGATTGTACAGCATGCCTGCAGGAGATGGCATGCTACAGGAAAGGAAGGAATCAGAGGTGAAAGGAAGAGACTCCAGTATGTGTCACAGTGGTAAAAAAAGAAAAATCCAGTGAGGAATTTATGGTTTTCACGTATGAAGTTTCATGTTGACATAAACACCAAAAACAAGTCTCATCAGGCAAAGGCTGATTTATTTTTTTTTTTTTTAGAGTTGAGAGACTGACAAGAATTTAGACATCAAGAACTGAGCCACAGGTGAATTTGCATTTGGTGGTAAAATTAACAACAAAGTGCAGTAGGACAAGACAAGGGGATTAACGATGGAGCTAAACTGGGCCTGCAATGGAAGCCTGAGAGCAAAGAAGGTAACTGGAAAGAGATACAGCCAAGACTGTTCCAGTAGGCAAAGGATAATCAGGTCAGGACAGTTTCAAAAAACAAGGTATTGTGAAAGTAGTAACCCATACTGAAGATAGATGAGAAGTGAATGGAACCCAAGGAGGGTACTGGGAGGTTAGAGCACAGTGGAAAAGCGACCACAGAGCCACACGAGCACCAACCAGTCTGAAGGTAAAAAAGGATTCTGAGGTTGTCAGAGGTGAGCACAGTCAAAGGACTTTCCCCTCAGCAGTAGATCAAAGGCAGTAAAGCAGGCTCTGTTTCAGAAAAAGCTAGATAAAAGTTAGAAAGGAAGATGAAGAGCCCAATGTTACTGGGGAAAGTGGAAGATTTGCATGAGAAAAGTAGACAAAGGATAAATATGACAAGGAAGAGAAGGAAACTATCTATGCTAATACACAGGAGATTTCTGGTCACTGACTTCACATAATAAAGCCAGAACTAGGATTTATAAATTCTTTCTTGATTTTAACAGCTTACAGCAGATTTGCATCAATTTCCAGAACTACAGGGTTGAGAGGGTTGCTTGGTTTTCTCTCACTTTTTTTTTTATGTTAAGAATGAGACAAGGACTTGAAGAACAAAAATTTTTCAGTTTAAATGCAGAACCACCCCAAACTGAGCACAGTTTGTATTTCTTAAGGCTGATTTCTCTAAATGCTAAACAAGCATGCTTTTAATGAGAAAATTTCAGAAACACTGTCACCCTTCTGGTGCCTCTCTCCCAAAGTGTGGCAACAGGCAAAAACTTTCAAGTGGGAGCAAGTTTACTTGAAGGTGATACAAATCATTAAAATAATTAATAAAAAGTAGTGACTAAAAAAAAATTGCTCTTCTGTTGTCCCAGCTCTGAAATCAACAATGCCCCAAGTGGCTCAGAAAGAGACAACAGCTTGGCAGAAGATAGTTGGTGTCCCCCCAAAGCAAGTAACAGGTAAAGGCTCTTGGTATTTAAAGTCTGTTAAAAACACAGAACATCTCTTATAAAGATTTTTAAAAACTCATTTAATTACTTACAAATAGGCAAAATCCCTAAGGAATCTGCAATCAGATACTGCCTGAAAACTTCCCAGCTTCGGCGAGCTTCACATTACCAGCAGCCAAGTGCACTTGAAATGAGGTTTAAAGTTCTCTTACCTCAATGTCAAGGACTTCCACCGTGTTGTCCAGCATCTTTATTTTGACTGGTAGGTCACACTCGTGCATTTTGGCAGGCAGTGATGCCATTGCAGTGGAGAGGTTCTGCCCTGGCTCCAGGGTGCTCACTCCCATGGTCTTCTGGACACCCAAACGGGAGCCAGGAGTCTGCAAGACTCTGTATGTTCCTTCTATCTCTCCCATCTTTCAACAGTGAGCAGAGTCTAAAGGAACCTGGAAGAAAATTGAGGATTACAGCCTGAAAGACAGTTTTCCACCAATATCCTATGTGAAAACACTACCCACCAAGGCACAATCACACACAAAGTCTTTATCTAATGTTCTTCATCCTGCTATCAAAACGAATAATAAAACTGATCAAACCTTGTTCAAAAATCCAGCTGCTGGGGAGAAAAATTAGTGGCAAACCCCCCCCCCAGCTATTCCAAAATGTGATTAGGAAATAGGACACTTGTGGCCCTCAGCTCTCCTTATACACTGACACAGTTTGGTAGCATGTGCTTAATTTGACATGGAGTTAAAAAACAAACCTGCACACCCCTCCCCTGCCCTCCTGTGCCACGGGAGCAGCAGCAAGATCTGCAGGGGGGCTGCAGGAATCCACAGCACGTGTGCTCAGGATGCAGTGCTCCCAACAAAGCTCTGTGCTCATTGCTGGGACCAAGTATTTGGCCACAAGGTACAAGGGGCCCAGCAGAGACACAAACACAAACACGTTGGCTCCTCAGAGCTCCTGGCTACGTTTCCCAAAGACCACGCTGCATCTGAACAATTGGAAGTATGTGAAGACTGAGGCTAGGACAGCCCTCGCAGGGCCACCACATTAAAAAAAATATCCATGAAGTGTTAGATTATTGTTTGGTAATAAACATAAAATCGTTTTGTCTAAAAAGCAGAGAGGCAGATCATGAAAACATTCCTTTGTCCCTCTATGCTTTGAGTAGGTAGGCAGCCTGCTCTGTGGATTTAAACAGAGCCAGCCTGATGTGCTGTTAAAAATCCACATGTGGGGGTTAAGTTTTAATCCTTGTGCACGCTGAGATTGGTGAAACATCTTCCCAGCTTGCAGACTGGTGGTTTTCAACATTATGGGGTTTTTGTTTTTATACTTGCAGGGTGCTGTACAGATAAACTTGTCTCAAAAAAGAAGCCAAATGCCTCCTACCTCATTATGCCCACCACAAGGCTTGTTTGGCTCAGCAGTCTCTCAGAGCCCTGTCTGAGCAACACAACTCGAGACTGCTGCAGAGATACCTCCAGCTTCCTAGCTGATACCACGCACAATGAGAAAGCAGGAGAAGAACTATTTCAACCTTAAAAGTCTGTGTGTGCTGCCCAAGTGCCCCACCTACCAGTTTTAGAAACTTCTTGCTCATTTGTCCCTTTTCTCAGACAGTTTTGTGCATATCCTTTCATTGAACTTCCCAGTTTGTACGGCCACAGAACCAAGGAGAAAATCTTTTAGGTCACAAATTTTAAAGCCACCACCATAGCAAAAATCAGCAGAGACAGCTGCTTAGGTTACAGCTCTAACTGCTAACCTGAAGAGAAATTAACTTGCTGTCATCTACATCCCCTTGATACTCTGTCCCTTATAACCATATGGTAAGACTTTGCTACTGCCATTCAAAAGACTACAATCAACCCAAGTTGCCCAGAATCAGTTACACTTCTCACAATGCCATTTATGAGATAATTACTCTTAAAATTAGCACACTGTGAAAGCACTCAACTCACCCCATTCTGAATAAACAGCTACTGGCTGGGACAGGCCTTGAGTAACTCAAAAGGAAAAAGATGTGAGGGTTAACAGCTGAGGAGGCAGTGCATGGAGCAGCCTCCCCTCTGGCTGCAGCCAGATGGTTCCTGAAGGCAAAGCAGGCAGGCTTTCCTGGACTAAATGAGGAGCTTCTAGGTACTTTTACTAGCTTTGTTTACGAGCCAGGAGAGACCAAAGTCATGTCAAACAAACTGCAGATGTCAGAGTCCTTCCTCACAGGTATTAACAGGAAAAGTGAATTCAACAGGGCTTGGCCTTGCGTCTTGCTGATGACACATTCCTAAATATACTGACTTCTAGAGCAGTCCCCAGCTAGCATATGTTCAGATTTTATAGCTCTAACAACCATCTAAGCAGAAAATATAATGGGCAGAGAAGCAGTGCCCTGCCTACTGTGTGCCAGTCGTGAGCATCTCCCCATGCCACATCCAGCTCCCTCCTGATGCATGCTACTAAGGACATGATAACTATTAAAAATCCACAAATACCCTTGTCTGCTTCAACTGCCTCAAAAAATCAAGTGTGAGGAGTATAAGTCAAGTATTATTTCCAGTTTCCTTTCATCACCAATTATAGTTACATATCATGCTTTACACAAGCTGTCTACATGTGACACTTTTTAACAAAAAATGTTGTGCCATGACTTCGGAAGCATTTCAGAGAAGCTGACTAAATGAAAGGCAGAGGAAGAAGGAAGACTGAGGTCTGAGACAGGCTGCAAGCATGGTGGAGACAGAGCAGAGAAAGTATCCAACAGCACTGAGAGTCTCCCACCACAGGCAAGCCAGGACAAGATCTCATTTATCACCTCACTAACACAAAACTAAAATCTAATATTACCACAACATTAGAATCACAGAATTGCTTAGGTTGGAAAAGACCTTTAAGAGCATCAAGTCCAACTGTGAACCTAATACTATATTAACATAATATTAGGGGTTCTAAGAAAATAAATCTTCCTTGCATTCATTCCCCCTAAACTTCTTTGCACTGAGTGCTTATCCTGATAAACCAGGACCAGACATCAAAGATAAACCAACTCACTGATCACGGTGACAGAATGACTGTCACTCTCAGCCCCACATGAAGGAGTAGGTAGAATGAAACTTAAAAAATTTAGGTAGCCATGTCCATCCTGTTGCCTTTTTAAAACAGATTGCAAGTCAGAAGGAATTTTTTCTTCTACTTTGATGGAATAAAGTTAGTTTTCAGAAGCAAGACAGCATTTTTCAGCTAGCAGCAAATCCAGAAAGGCAGCTTACACCTGGGCATATACCTGCTTAAGATACCAAGGGCTTTCAAACGAACTGCTCGAAGTACTGTGTCTTTTGCTCAGCAACCGAGTCACCACCATGCACCATCCCTCGCCTATGCAAACGGCTGGTCTGAAGTAATGCCAGCGCCAGAGCTCCCCAGCGGAGGAGGGTGATCCCAGCCTCCCGCAGGAAGGGGTCCCCACGGGATCCCCAACATCTGCGCGCCACGGGAGCCCGCCTGGAGCGACAAGGATGCACCCTCAGCAGGCGCTCTCAAAACACGACCCTTCAGTCCACTAGAAACAAACTTTCCTCTCTTCACTTTTGCCCTACACCAAGGTGGCACCAATGAACGCGTCAGGAATCCCAACGCAGCCAAGAGGGCCGGAGAGCAGGAGCGCCGCAGCCGCCCCAGCACAGCCCGCTCTCCCAAACCCGGAGCCCCCCTCTCGCTCCAGACACCGACCCCCCAGCTGTACTGCTGCGGCCGGCAGCGCCCTGCGCCGGGG
>NW_008630044.1:18509-19042 GCF_000691845.1 Merops nubicus | reverse complement strand
CCACCCTGTCCCAGCCCAACCAGGACAGCTGACTCGGCCAAGAGACTGTTTTGGCACATCCAGACCCAAACAAAAGCGTGTTAATCATCTTGGCTCTTGCTGCTACTGACTCCCAGATTTCATGGGAAAGCACAGGCAGTTCCAGAGCCGAAGGCCCTGAGTTCAAGGGCTCTGAGCACACATCCAGGGTCCTTTGTGGTTCTGCCACTAAGGTTTATCCTGCAGTCAAGGGGAGACTGGCCTATGCAGTGTGCCCCAGACTAGCCATCTGGGCTGGTAGGGCGCCTTCTGTAGTCAGTGGACTAGTGGGAACAGGCCCTTTCTTGAATCCACCATAGTGCTGTTACGCTTCCACAGGCAACACAGAGACAACTTCAACAAGAGGTTTAGGCTTTTGACATTTGAAGTAAATGAAAGGATCACTTTGCTCATTGATTTAAGGTTATATCCTTGCATGGTACCACTAACTGCAGCGGTACTCCAGCCTCTGCAGCACAGGTAACATCCACAGGTTTTTTGTAGTAGTGAGCAGG
>NW_008630044.1:0-18499 GCF_000691845.1 Merops nubicus | reverse complement strand
GGAATCTTTTCTCTCTTTGCTTTCTACACACCTGGAAATGAGGCAGGATTTTGGGGTTCAGAGGGAAGGATGCCTTTTTGGGGATCTTTTCCTTTTATTTTCCGTGGAGCAAGGGTAGCGAGCAATCCCTTGATTTCTCTAGGGCCAAACACTTAGTCCTCTATTAGTCCCTCTTGAAAATGGGGACAGCAATGCTTGGTCCTCTCCCAGTTGTAATACAGGGGTAAATACACTAACTACATCTTGAGATCCATTTATGTTCTCTGTGACAGACCACGCAAGAACTGCAGACAGACAACTTTTCCTCTTTCTAAAAGCTGCAGTTTAGCTCTTGCTGTTGTTTCACAGCTTGATCTGTTCTTGGTTGGCCATGACATAAAGACAACTGGACAGTTTAGATGTGTAGTACCATTGTTATGAAATTTAAGATACAAAGATGGACAACAAATAAAAAGAACAAAGAGAGAATTTAACATTTTTGATTAGGCTTTCTCCTGTACTTTCTTACTATTTAATTTAAACCAGAGCTTTTTCTTTCTTCCTGTAGTAACCACCCATCTCCAAGAAGTAAAAATATACTTGCAAAACTAATAATTGAGAATTTATTTGCAAAGATATTTATTTATGCGCCTGGCACTTCAGGATGTTTAGAGGGTAATCTCAAACTGTGAGCTCTGCACTGTGTAAATTTAGAAGAGATTTTTCTAAATGTCAAGCATATATTATATGAAAAAAGCATTTGGAGTGTGGAGCAGGTCCCCAGTGATATACCGTGCATTTGAGGAAGTGCTTCTAGAATGAACAGAAGTAATATTTGAGCAATGAAAAGCAAATCCTCTATTTGAAATTGCTTTGTGTACATGGAAAGGAGATTGAACAAAGGTAGACAGCCAGACAGTACTTTGCTTTGTCTTGTGCATAAGGTAGTGGGTTTTGTACCTTTTATAACCAAGGCTATACCAATCTGTCTTTTCTGGGTCCTGCAGCACTTCTACCACCTCTGCTTAGATTACTGCTGTTTCCTCACCCCTCTAATAGCTCCACCAGGCTCCATGCAGACCGCAGGCAAATAAACCCTGCAGAATTTATTCATGTAGGTTTTTACCCACATAATACCTTATCTTAATGTCAACATATCTCAAAGTCCAAAGTAGTAAAGTGCAGCTCTCCAGCTGGGGGCAAAGATATGGAATAGAAAGGACTCTGATCTGTTGTGAGAAGCCTGTGATACCTGCAGTTTTGCTTGGAAATACCAGTCAGGCTGGAAGCTGCAGCAGTGTGAAAACTATGATGAGCAAGGGAGGGACACAAGAAGTCTAGTGTGTTTTAAACCAGGAAGAATTTTCAAGCTGATGAATGCACAGAAGCTGAAGGACTTCCCTCATTCACACCCTTCTTTTGGGTTTTGTTGTTCATGGTCCATACTGCTATACAAGACAAATCCCCAGCACTTGGTGGACTATTTGGTCTGTTGTTGGGGACCTTCTCAGACTTAGTATCACTGTCATGTGCTTCCTTCATGACTTTACCCTGAGGTCATTAGTGAGGATCTTCCACATCTTCTTTTCAGTATGCTGCTTTCTGGCTGAGCCTTGGCTGGCATCAGGATAGAATCATTATAGAATAGTTCTGGTTGGAAGAGACCTTCAAGATCATTGAGTCCAACAGTTAACCCAGCACTGCCAGGTCACCACTAAACCATGTCCCTAAGTTCCATATCTATGTGTCTTTTAAACACAGCCGGGGTGGTGACCCCACCACTTCCCTGGGCATCCTTTTCCAGTGCTTTACAACCCCTTTAGTGAAGAAATTTTTCCTAACATCCCATATAAACCATCCTTGTGCAACTTGAGACTATTTCCTCTTGTCCTGTTGCTTGTTATTTGGGAGAATAGACTGACCCCCACCTCACTACAACCTCCTTTCAGATAGTTGTTGAGAGTGGTAGAACTTGTCATAGAAGGAGCTCAGGTTCATCAAGCAGGACCTGCCTTTCATAAACTCGTACTGACCTGGCCTGATCACCTGGTTGTCCTGTATATGCCACATGATGGCACTCAGGATGATCTGCTCCATCACTTTCCCTGGCACTGAGGGCAGACTGACAGGTGTGTAGTTCCCTGGATCCTCCTTCCAGCCCTTCTTGTAGACAGGTGTCACATTTACTAGCCTCCAGTCAACTGGAACCTCCCCGGTTAGCCAGGACTCATGGTAGATGGTGGAAAGTGGTTTGGTGAGGACTTCCACCAGCTCCCCAGTACCCTTGGGTGGATCCCATCCAGCCCCAGAAACTTGTGTGTGTCTAAGTGGTATAGTAGGTCAATAACCATTTCCTCTTGGATTACATGGGCTTCATTCTCCTCCTCATCCCTTATAGCCAGTGCTGCTCTCTTGCTGTTGGATGTACCAACCAGTGAAGAAGTAACAAGGATCTCAGTCTTTACTCACAAGAAACCAGAGTTCCCATGTGCCCTTGATGAGCTGAGTGCTAGGCAGTCAAGAGACAGCAGGAGGGAGGCTCTGCTCCTTTGCTGCCTCTTCTGCTAATCTGAAGACATTCTTCTTGTGAAGAACAGAGCAGGGCCTTCCCAGGTTGGGCCCTTCTGCAAAAAAAAGGGGTCTGCCTGCCATTATACAGAACTTTAGGCTTCTATAGGGATCAGAAAGGAAGTTGTGGAGTCAAAGGAAGTGCCAAGGGCCCAGAAAATTAATGAGAAGCAATAATGACAGCACACAACTTCAACAATACATGTATAGCTGCTCATTTGAAAATCAAAAAAGTCAGGACTAAAAAAGAACACAAACACAACAAAGGTAACAAGGAATGGCAGCTCTATCAAATTCCAAACAAAATATTTGAGGTCCTACAGGGAGATATTAATATGAAGCTATGGGGTTAGGGCCCCTTCACATTATCCTCCCATACCTCCCTCCTGTCCCCAAGGGGTGCTACCCTCCACAGCCCTGCCACTGCTGGTGTGACAGTGCATGAGCTGCAGCCAAGACAGCTTTACTGGCCATCCTTCCCCACTCCACCACCCTGGAGAGGCCACACCCAGAGTGCTGTGTCCAGTTCTGGGTTCCTCAGTACAAGGAAGACATGGATATACTTGAGAGATTCCAGTTGTCAAGGGTTAGGACTGGGCTGGCCACTAGAAAGGTCACAGATGCTCTATTAACCCCTCTCTTTTCCCAAAGGGGAAGAGAAAGGGAATAAGGGAGAGAGATTTATGGACTGGAAAACTAAAACAGATTTAATGAAAATAGTAATAATAAAATTAAATATCTACAAACCAAATCTCAAGCCCACCCCCTGATGGCAATTATGTCACCATCGCCACTGATGCTGTGGAGCAGGTGCTGGGGAAGCCCCAGACTGGACTCAGTGGCAGACAGGAACCAGATTCAGGAGCTGGATTCTGGAACTGGATTCAGGAACACATGGATCAGGATCTTAGGCATAATGGACAGAGTCCTCATGAGATGTCGATCACTGAAGAACAGAGCTTGATACTCAAGATCCCTCAGCTTTAAACAGAATGTGATACATACAGGATGGAATACCCCATTGGTCAGTTTAGGGTCACCTGCCATGTATGCTTCTCCCCACAGATGTGGCCTTTTACTTTCTGCACCCCCAACATGGCACACAAGATTTAGCAGTGACCTTGGTCTGCACAGCAACAAGTATAAGCAAGAGTCTTTCTGCACACCAGTCCTTGGTAGTAACTCTAAACATGGAGCGTTATCACTGCTAGAAGCAGCTGCTGCCTGTAAACATCTGCTGCTAACTTCAGAAAGTGTGATTAGTTAGAAGAGGCTTAGCTGAAAACTAGAATCACTGCGCAGAATCTGTTCTGTTCTAGCTCAAACCAGCACACCAGTGAAGGGCCAGAAAGGTGATTAAAGATCTGGAGCACCTCACATATGAGAAGAGGCTGAAAGAGCTGGCATTGTTTAGCCCAGAGGGGAGGGAAGGGGATGGGAGGGGAGGGGAGGGAAAGGCACCCCCACGAAAACCCCAGCCAAATAAAAAAGGACAGTGAGGGAAACTACTAGAATTTGACAGAAGTCGTGTCTAAATGGGAAAACTAAGAAAATGTGGCAAATGAAAAGTAGATCTCCAGTGAGATGGAAAACACCAATTTGAGAAGCAAATTGCTAATAAAAATAAACACCTTCAAACACATCCAACCTGTGATGTTTGCCAGAAATTCAGTTCCACTTCAAGTGAGAAAGCCAAGAGGTAGAAGGATTCCTCAGCAAAGATGAGGCCATAGGAAAAAACGTGCATGAATACAATTCATTAAGAACAAGGTGAAGGAGACCCCAGTGACAGATGAAGAACAATCTCAGACTGAAGAGGTTTTGAAGGAAATCAATACATTGACAAGTAAGAAGGTGGCAGGATGGCAGCCATCAAATGGGTCTGGAGTAACTCAGCATGAAACTGCTGATTTGCTAGTTGCAATTCATCTGGTGTCAGAGGAATAGTCAATGGCCACTATAACTTCAGACTCTAAAAAAGGCTGCAGGCTGATGCCAAAATCTATGAAGCCATCAATCTAAGGTTTTTAGCTGGCAAAATCAGGAGGTACTGTAAAAGCAGCTGCACTGGATAGGACTCCACATGCATTTTTTCCTGAGGAAGTCATACCTCATGAATCTGGTGGAAATGTCTATAGCATTTTACAAACTTTGTGGGTAAGTGTGATGCAGATGGAAGATTTTGTCAAAAGCTTTTGCAAAATGAACACTGCAGGTTCCGAAGAAGTACAAAGGTCAGGTTGTCCCTATTTTAAGCCAGAAAGTGGGAAATGACAGAAATAATGGAGCACCTTCACTGTGGAAGGAATCTGTCACTGGGCTCCCACAAGTGTTTGCACACTGGTCTTTACCATTCAACATATTCCTCAGTGACCTAGCAATGGTTGACAGAAGTTTTCAGTTGGTACAAAATTAGCAAGGGCCATCAGTATTAATGACAAGCTCAAAGTTACAGAAATATATCACAGTCCTGGATGTCTAAGTGATCAAGCAGTGGATGAAAATTTAATGTCAATGACGGCAAAGTAGGGGGGGGAAAAATAACTCATAGCCATTAGTCCTTAGGAAACAGTTCTTTGAGTCACTGTGGATAACATCAGCCCAGTACTGAGCAGTGAAGAAGTAAATGGGATATTTTAACTTACTTTGAAGGTAACTGAGCACAAGACAAAAGTTCCCACTATGTCACTCTGTTACTCCAGTGCATGTGGCTTGCAGACTGCTTGTTGTCTTATTCACCTTGTTTTAAATAGATTATAGCAGAAATAAAATGAGAAGAGTGATGAATATTACCAGGTTTACAGGTTGGCTTCTTGATGAGAAGATACTATGTATGTTAGAAACATGCAGAGGTGCTGAGAAATCTGTCAAATGAGGGGTGGCATGGAGGAGTTGGATGCAGAATGATTATTTACAATGTTTCATAACACAAGAAATACTGGAAAGTCAACCATATGATCAAACAGTGGGGATAAAATAATCCTGGGTTTAAAAACCAGAAGTCCTGTTTCTTATGCACTTTTCCTCAGTAAGCACTGTAGGAGACCGGGTGGATCACTTGCCTGACCCAGCACGGCTGGCTGTTCATAGCTTGTTGTAGAGCTCTGGCCTTTACTCACCCTTCCATTTGCCAGGTCACCACTTTCTATGGATCCTTTTCATGACCAGTCAGTATCACTTGAGATAATGAATTTAAGTTTTCAGGGGGAGGTGATCCTTCCCCTCTGCTCAGCCCTGGTAAGACCTCTCTGAAGTGCTGTGTTCAGTCCTGGGCTGCCCAATACAAGAGAGAGATGGACTTACTGGAGCAAGTCCAGCCAAGGGCCATGGAGACAATGAAGGCCTTGGAGCATCTGACATGTGAGTAGATGCTGAGAGAGCTGGGACTCTTCATCCTGGAGAAGGCTCACAGGCACGAGCCATCAATATGTATAAATGTCTGATGGAGGGAGTTCAGAAGATAGAGCCAGGCTTTCCTCAGTGACAAAACTAGAGGCAATGGACATGAACTGAAATATGAAAAAAAATCTGTTTAAATATAAGAAACAACTTTTTCACTTTGAGACAAACTGAACACTAGAACAGGATTTGGTCAGGAGAGAAGCATATCCTACCAATGCAAGAATTCACCACTTCAGAACCCTCCTAGATCACAGTCCAATATTTTTAGGTTAAAGCAGCAAGGCAAGTGCTTTGTGCTGTGTGCAGCAGGAGAAGTACAGGCATGCACTTCCACGGCTCCTCAGCCGCAGGGCACGGAGCTCTGGTGGGGAAAGCTGTGGGCAGCAAATCTGTCACACACTCTAGCAAGCAGCATCAAAGAAGGACCGTCAGAGCAGAAAGTATGTTTGCAATTTTCATCATCAATTTGCAAACTAAGCTTTAAAATATGATTGTATCAGTTTACAGTTGCTGGGAGCCAAGGTATTTTTACATCAGCTAGGGATGGGGATGGAAATCTGATCTACACGTGGAGCACTTCAGCCAGGCCATGTTAGTCACTTGGCCGTGTATGATAAGGCTGGTTATATAATGGAGCAGAGCTTTTCCAGCATATACATTTCTTGGACATCCATACAATCCACAGAGTGTCTTATGTTGGGAGATCTGGGCTTTAAATCCCACTCCTGATTTGGAGAAGATGATCTTTGAATCTGGGTCCTTCCCAGCCCTCATACATAGCCTCCACCCAGCTGCCAGGTACAGAGACACATGCACCCATCTGAACGTCTGCTAAATTCTCGTGATGGATCTGGCCAGGATGGTATTAACTGTCTTCATAGCAGCTCCTGTGGTGTTGTGTTTTGGTTTTGTGGCTAAAACAGTATTGATGATACAGGGATGTTTGGCTGTTGATGAACAGTGCTTGCACAGCACCAAGACTTTCTCTTTGTTTCCCACTTTGCCCCCTCAATGAGTAGGCTGAGCGTGGGAAAGACCTTGGGAGAGCACATAGTTGGGACAACTGCCATGAACTGGCCAAAGGGATATTCCATACCATACAACATCATGCTCCATCAGCTCAATCATCAGTAATAAAGACTGAGGTAAAGGAAAAAGTAGGAAGGACTTTCAAGGTGGCCAAGTCCTGGGGTCTAAACCCCAAGTCCTGAAACATGTGGGTGATGCCCACAGCCAGGCAGGAGAGACCTTCCTCTTGTTTTTTTCTCAAGGCCTGGCCAACCTTGGTTTAAAACCAACTAGGAAATCACCACCAGGTGCCCCAACTTTAGAACTAACATCAGGTGTCCTGCCTCTACAGTTAATAATATAAGTGCTGTCTCTTCCTGTGATAAGTGAGTGTGTTATGTAGCGTTTACAGTTACTGGAAGGGCTCCCTGCTACAAGTAGAGTTCCCAGTGATGGTAGGATAACATCAAGACCAGCACAGAAAGAGGATTCCATTTGTAAGGATGCTGTTCCTTGGCAGTTGCTATATATTTGGAGTTGGACTGATGACCTGGCTTATTCCTTCCCCTGTGGCCTGGTTTCTAACTCAGCTCACTCCTTTCTTTGCTATGTCATGTACCATGAGTGAATACACTGATCTATCTATTTCTCTGGTGGTTAGCCACCTCATATCTTTCCTACGTACATTTGAATGGGATGGTGAAGGCTTTCCTGTACGTATACCGCTAACAGCCTTGTCCTTCCCACTGGGACAAGCAGTCTGCAGAAGGTCATTCATTGTTCAGAGATCAGAGGGGCATCTCTCCGCTGTGGTGTGTGGTGTGTGATGGCCTTTTTTTTCTTGGGGTTTTAACCCCCTCTTTTCTTCACCTGTTAAACTGTCTTTACCCACAAATTTTCTCACTTTTGTTTTTCCTGTTTTCTTCCCTGTCCTGCTTGAGGTGACAGGGATGAGCAAGCAGTGCTGTGGGCCAGGTTAAAACCATCACCCTTCTCTGTCCTGAACAAGTTGTTCTTTGCTGTCTGCTAAGTCCGAGACACATCCCTGGAGTTCGGGGTGACAGCCAGTAGCAGAGAATAACTGCAGAGCAGTTCCTGGAGAAAGCCGCATCACTTCCCTTTGCGGCTCTACCATCCTGCACGGTACACAGAGAGGAGAAATGCTCCACACCGGCCGTCTTCCTCCTGCAGTTCATGTAAGCCACCACAGGGAGACAGCGGCAATACGTCCCTGAAACAGAAACGAGCCGAAAATGTCAGGCTGAGGGGTTTGCATGGAAACTGTTACAACCACCGTGCAGAGGTTTGGCTGCTGTGGACTTGCCCTTTTCTAAAGCAATGAGTTTGGCCGCTGCACTCTGAAGCCCATAAGCAGCTTTTACCTCTGGCCAGTTCATGGGACTGGGGAATAAGCCTGGGCTGGCTTGTGAGGGGCCCTGTTAGCAAGAGCGTTGCAGCCCTTATTGCAAAAGGGATCTGTGCAATGAAGTATGCAATATGCTGTAGAGAGAGAAGGGTCCTACGGTTAAGGTAGCTCTACACCATGTTGGAGAACCAAATTCTTTTCCTGCTTGTGCCATGGCTTTCCTGATTGAGATTTTTCAATTTAATTGTGCTTTGCATTGGTACCACTGAATGTTTCAGCTTCATTTCTGTGGGAACCTGATCTGAGGTCAGGACTGGGAAAGCACCCGGACCTGAAATCAGTAAGTGCCTTAAAAGCACACAGTGCTAAGTGACCTGAGGTTAGCTTCTGTTTCTGAGCTTGGCAGTTGTGCTTCAAGGCCCCACGTGTGAAACAGAGCTGACAACACCCCTCTTGTCGCAGTGCTGTTACGAAGAACCATGAGAAAGATCATGGGGTACTCCAGAAGAAATGAAAAATTCAGAATCTTTAAAGCAGATAAGCAGGGGGATGCAGACATAGGAGGTCTGAAAATGCTCTAGCAGTGAGTGGTGATGATTCCTGAAGTGCTGTCAGGTATGTGCACTGAATGAGAAAAGGTCCTTGAACTTGCAGCTGAAATCCATCGTATTATGCATGAGCACAAAGGGATTAAATGATGATTGAAGATGTAATTATTTTTTTTTGGCACTTCCTAACTCTGCATGCATTACTGCACTCAAGCTAATACCTCTTAGCTTATTGTATGCAAATGACTTTAAATTTTTCAGTAATATCCAGGATTTCCTTCCCTTGTAGAAGGATTTGCAATTAAAATCTTCAATACTTACCTGCTGCTAGGACACCAGTAAGATTCTCTGTCCAGCCACTCAGCTGCTTACCCTCCCCAAATGTGGGAATTTATATCCCCCAGGCACGTCCCCTTCCACCTGTGGACATAAGCAAGCCCTGGCCAGGAGCAGGAGCTTCCCAGCACCAGAGGTGACCCAGCAGGATGTGATCTCCCCACAGCATGGGTCACTGCCACCAACAGCCCAATGACAGGGACATCAGCCACAAGTTTCTCCATGCTCTGTGGGTGCCTAAAGGTGATTGAGAGTCTCCAGGATATATTTAAATTGACTAATGGAAGAACAGAGCAGTCCCAAAGTGCCCAGTAACCCACTTACATGTGGGATTTGGCACCTGCAAATAGGACTTTGAGCATGAGCCCCATAAGTGCTTTAAACACAGGCAGTACTGGGTTCCCCGTCTGGCATGGTGAGAGCTGGCCCAGGCCCATTAGGGAGGTTTCTCAACAGACTAGGATAAGCAGTTCCCTACAGGCAGTTTTCTGAAGGTCTCAGTTCTTGGGTGCTTTTTCATGGCTTTGCCCGAGGCCCCCAGGTGCCTGACAGTCTGTGGGGCAGCTTGGCGCATTGGGGTAGCAGCCTGAGGCACAGCGATGCCACCACCCTGCCACCACTGCTGATGGATGGCTTTTCACCACACTGGCATCATGCCCCATCCAAAGTGTCTTGAGTTCTTTTAACTTCACATGTAAACCAAGCTTTCAGGGCTTCAGAGCAGTCTTGCAGCTCTGTGCATTAAAAAAGATACAGATTTCCCACCAAGCACAATATGGCAGCAGTAGAAGCATCAGAGTCATTTGCAGATGTAACAGCTGAAAAAAGCTGCCACAAGGAGGGGAAGAGAGAAGGCAAGAGCTTTTGGTTGGGCCAGGAATGTGAGCAGTCTCGGTGAGCCAAAATATTGCATTCAAGACTGAAATGTGAGATGGAGGACAGGAGGACAGAAGGGTGGGAGAGCAGGAGGGTGAGAGGAAGGCAGGCAGGAAGGAGGGGAAAATATATTTGAGGAAGGCAAACTGGATGGCAGAAGAAATGCATTAGCTATCTGTTCCAGCTATCCAGGAGCTTGGAATATGGAGTCTCTGCTAACAGTTTCCATATTTCGCAGGATTATTAAAAAAAATAGAAAATTAAAGGAAAGAAAGCTTCTGTCTACATTAAGTGAAACAAATTACATATAAGAACTCGATTATCTGGAGCTTTAATACTATTTACTGTGAATAAAGCTCATATTTGGAGGCAGTCACTATGTAAACTCACGGGAGAAGCTACACAGTGCTCACTGGAGGGTAGGACAAGTGCCCAGCCCCCAGTGGAGGCTGCCTGGTAAGAATCAAAAAAAAAAAACACCCAGAACTTTTTGGATGGGGATAACAATAAGTTACCTGTAAGAAAAACAAGTCTTTCTTACAAACACTGATGTTCAACACAGAACAAGCATTGAGGCTCTCTTTTTAATAAAAGAGTTTAAGTGGTGCAATCAAAGCACCCGTAGGGCAAACTATTCTTGCTATGCATTCCCTTTAAACACCTCTCCCAAGTCCCACTCCATCTGAAGCCTTCACTTAGCTTCTGTAACACAGACAAGCCTTTGGGAACTAGGCTTTCCTGGAAAATGAAGTCAATGCATCATGTCAGCTGTTAACTTTGCAAATGTGTTGTCCCAGATAAGGGCTTGAGTGAACCATTTCACAGCTACTCAACTAATATGTTTTACAAAGCTTAATTTAAAAGTGTTTGAGGCTTTTTTAGATCTTACTGAGTTAACTAGTATATGGAAGCAAGATTAACTTTCATTAGCTTGAAGTATCAGATTTTATTCAAGTGATAAGAAATACCATAATACATTATGCATCTGCCAGTTATAGTCCATTTTAGTTGGTTCCAAAACCTAAGCAGTAAATGAGTAAGACAGTTTATCTAGTTAAATTGAAAAAACAGCATTCTACACAACCAGTACTGGAGATGTCAACCGTATAGTCATTCCAGCATTACGTTATGGCTTTCCAGAAAGTCATGAAGTTAACAAATTAGAACACATCAAGAGCCATTTTCCAGAGATTTATTGAAGTAGCGACAGGTTGCTCATAATGTGCTGGAAAAAGCAGTTTTATTGAACTCACATACTTAACAGTATTGTGGCACAAGATATTGCTATTGTAAACTAGACTCCATTGTAAACTCTAATCCTTCAGGGAGAGTCAGTTTGCAAGATCTAAGACCTATTTCCTAGCATAATAATCTTGCGCTCATGGAAAAACTGCAGAAAGGCACTTGAAAGCTGTTTCTTCCTTTAAGACATGGACTTTTTTTAAGTCTTGCTGGTAAGAATTTCTCCTGCATTAGTAAGTGTGCATCTTTACTTCAGCTTTACTCCAGGTCATCATGATGCTGGGAAGTTTCATTAATAACCTGTTGAAAAACAGAGATACTTGCATTAAAATCTCAGTAGCAAGACTGTTGTGGGTTTTAGAGTCAGAATTAGACCATCCAGCACCACAGAAATGTGAACAGGTATCAACTCACTTATAAATGAGAAGTTCTGGTGGGCAAATAGTGTAGAGAAACCATTCAGGCTTTATTGACCTAGTCTGAACACAGTATCTCGTCCAAAACACGTACCTCTGTTTACTGCCACATTTTCCTCAGGTGATGTGAAAAATCTTTTGAGAACTTGCTAACTTGGCTGAACATATCAATAGTCCCTCTTCAGGTAACTGTCAGCCACTTAAGCTTTTATTTTAAAATTGTGTGATTGTTTCCTCAGAAAGCTGTTTGCTTCATCTGTATGTTCAGCCACATTGTTAGGATTGCCAGATGCTGTTCCACTCAGTACTTACTGTCATATACAGGCTGCACTGACCAGAAGGCAGAGTATTTTAAGATAACCAGTTGTGACAAAATAAAAGGTACCACTAACCTGTCCATCTCTAGTTTCGACAGTCTTAATTAGAAGTGTCCTCTTTGAGTGAGTGTCCACCATTGGCTGAGACTCAATGTTGGTTTCTGTGGAAGAAAATGTATTATTATCACCAATAGTCTAGATGAAGTGCCTCCTCAAAGAAATGAACTTCAACAGATTTTAGTGTCTTACTTTCAGGATCCTAATTTAGTAAATATAAAAGTCTTCTGCTCTGAATTTTAAGCCAATCTCTCCATTTCCTCTTTGTTCCCCTTAAAGTACCTTCAGCAAGCATCTAAACCAATCACTTGCTACATACCAATGTTTTAAAGTATCTGTGCCCAGGAACAAAGTTGCTCCTCCTATCCAGGGCTAAGCAATTGAAAATATTTTAGTTATAGCTAAGGAACACTCACATGTATATGCATTTATGCAAGTTCAAATGCTAGAGTAAAAGAAACTATCCAGGACCCTTTTGCTTGGTTTGATTGCTTGACAGAACACCTGCCTAAACAGAAGTAGCAGAAACAGCTTACCTCTCAGGTTCAAAGAGGCAAAGGTTGGAATAGGCATGTTAATCCTGAAGGAGAGAGAAACGGATCAAGTCAGACATGGGTACAGAGTGTCTTCTAGTAACTGACAGTTACAAAAGTGTCTGTATGTGACTTTTACCTGCTCTCTTCACCCTCCAGCAGTTTTCTATAGGTGGCAATCTCAATATCAAGAGCCATCTTTACATTCAGCAGGTCCTGGTACTCGCGCAGATGGCGAGCCATTTCTTCCTTCATGTTCTGAATCTCATCCTGCAGGCGGCCAATAGTGTCTTGGTAGTTAGCAGCTTCAACAGCAAAATTCTCCTCCATTTCACGCATCTGGCGCTCCAGGGATTCGTTCTGGAAGACAATAACCAAGTAAACACTGTTGCAGTTCAGCCACTCTTCCCCATCCTCTAGACCCTTACTATTTTTACAAAACAGAAGTTGAGTTACATTAGCATCCTTTCTGAAAATGCCCAGACATATTATATGTGACAAGAACATTACACCAAGAGACTGAATTCATTGTTTACATCTTCAGTCAGACTAGTTCGGTGTTTCGATCTAACCGGTGCACGCAGGCAAACCCCAAGTCCACAGCATCCTTTCCAAAAAGTACCAATATGCTGCTGTACTGCATGGGAGATCAGCTGCATTTACACCTTTATCAACAATTAAACTGCAGTGCTTCAAGCTGCAAAGGGCAGAATGGACCAACAACTGCTGTCTTCTACTTACGCTTCCCTTAAGAGCATCAACTTCACAGGTGAGAGACTGAATCTGCCTGCGGTACTCATTAGCTTCTTGCTTGGCCTGGCGCAGCGCGTCGTTGTTCCTGTTAGCAGCTTCAGACAGGTCTGCAAACTGGAAACACCCAGTTTGGTTAGCACGACTCTTCAACAGAAATGGTGTCACAGGCTTTTCGTTTGGACACAGTATTTCAGGGCAACTGAAGCCATTACAAGCCTTAACACATGAAACATTTAAGTATTAGCATTACCCTTAAAATGCCTTTCTATTTCTAATTGTTATATTGGGATTCATAACTACAACCTCCATATTTTTTCCCCCTGCCATGTACACATCCTATCTTTTCACCCATTCATTCACTCCTCCCTCCAGTATTTCATCCAACATCTGCTTCCAGGTGCAAGCATAGGAAAGACCCCAAGCATGCACCCATTACTTTGATGTTGCACTTGGAGCACAAAAATTTTCCAGCTGTACTCTTCCCAGACTAGGAGTTTAAGGCAGACACTGTGGCATGGCTGTTTGTGTCCAGTATGGAGGCAGAGAGGAAAGCAAGTGTCACAGCAAAGCTGCTATTACAGCTGGTTCCAGCACCTTATGCATCTGAACAGATTTCACTTACTTTGGACTTGTACCACTCTTCAGCCTCCTGAAGATTCTTAGCAGCAACGCTTTCATACTGTTGGCGAACGTCACGCAGGGCAGCAGTAAGATCAGGCTTAGAAACATCCATATCAATTTGGATGTGCTGTTCCTGGAGTTGGGCCTGCAGTTCTCTGATTTCCTTAAGAGGGAAGTAGACACTCAGTGTTATTGCACAGTAACATAAAGAATACATCCAGGTGGGGTGTCTGGAGCAGAACCAGGGAGGAGTTTACTTGCTCACTCGACTGTCAGCATCTAATCACAGGCCTCATTATTCAGCTTACCTCATCATGAAGCTTCTTCAAGAAAACAATCTCCTCTTGCAGGGACTCGACTTTGCGCTCGAGATCAAGACGTGCCAGAGAGGCATTGTCAACATCCTGACCAAAGAGAAGAATGATCAGCAATCTTACAGAACTGATGCAGAGAAGTCTTCTACGGCAGGTTCAGTAGCATAACAGACTGATGCTACATCTGAGCTTTGGGCAAGACAATACAAAAATCAAGGGCTGTGGAAAAACCTTTGCCACCTCCTACCCTAGCCTCAAAGACAACTACATGCACCTTTATTGTGATTTTGGGAATGATACAATTAATATATAGATTAATTCATCTTTGCTGATGTATTGCTGAGCATGATCAAGAACACACAGATCATGGTGGGTGTAAATCCTTTTTGAAGATGAAGCAGGGACCTGGGTGAGAAGCCAGTGATAAGCACTTTTAGCCTGACTACACTGAGAAAAAAGTATTGGAATTTGCAAGCTTCCATTCTTTCCTAGATGGGCTGAAAAGTTAACCCATGTGCCTACATGCCTATTAGTGGACTTAATTTCTGGATTATTTTTTATGGACTCCTTTGTGATCAACTACAGAGCCCTCTGGGTGCACCGATCACAGCTTGAAAGCATACTTGTAAAGCTAGGGAAGTATGTATAGGAACTGCAGGTATTTACTTCCCCAAGTGGTTCAACAGATCTCCCTTGAGAAAAAGAAGGTATGAGCATAAACACAAATTGAGTTAGTCACCGTTGCCTACACCCTTATAGTAGCTGGCAAAGATCCCACCTTTTGCTGGACAGAGATAGCCTTAATCAACAGCAAAAATTCACTTAGGGCATAACAGGAGATATGCCGTGAATGTTACACAGGAGCAGCTTGAATTAGTTCAAAAATATAACTTAAGACTAAATGTTGACTGCTAACTTCTTACTTTTTAGATGTGCAATTTAAATTGTTCCTTTCATTCTAGGTACATACACAGCTGCATGCTTATGTTCACATGGTATTAATCCATCAGGTTTTCACAGCTTACTCTAAAGCTATTTTGGCTCGCCCAAAGCATAAGCATTCCTAATCAGCATTTCTCACTATTACGGTGCTTTTGAAATAAGGAGTGTTTTCTTTAGACTCCTAAAAAGCCATTCTTTGGGTCACTCCTACTCTGGGGCAAGGTTCTTGCTCTGGAAGAATTCTTCTGTTTTTCTTATCCAGCAGAAAACCCCTTTGATTCTGTAACTTCCCTTTCAGTTCCAGTTTTGCATCCACACAGTTTGTATTGGCTCTGTTTTTCAATTCAGATAAAAAAAAAATTCATTAATTTCTTCTCCTTCTACCAAAAAACTGAAGATCATTCTGGAGGGAACTATATGGCTATGACCCAACATGTTCACACAATTAGACATCCTAAGAGTTTCCAGTGGATTTTACAGAAATCTGCATCCTGAAAATTAATTTTTTCATGGCAACTGAGCAGCTACAGTATTTTTAGTTTATAATATATTGAAAGCATCTTAAATTGAAGACACAGAGTATATAGTATACATTTTACTATATATGTTATCATTAAGTTTGTGAGTAAAGAAACAGTGTATCTATTTTCTAGACATATGGAAAACCACATAAATGAATAAGCTCCTTGCAGCCTGAGCAAAGTTTAAGGCATACATACATGCAAGTGCATTATGCATTGATTTAATCCTAGGAGATTCTTTAATGCCAGCCATGTAGTTCAGGGGGTTGAGCATCTGTATTTACTTCAGACAAACCTCATGTTAGCCAGGAGCAGACCTGTTAGTCTTGCCATAGGTTCAGGACTTACTCCTTGCTGCCAGAGTGGCTGGCAAAGCTGCAGTAAATAACTTGCTCAAACTGTGATGTTTGTTTTGCCTCAAAGTAAAAAGACCCACTGAACCTTTAGGTTTATTTTATGTAGTACGCCTGTCAACAACTGAGTAAAATCACGTCTTTGTCCAGGAGAAGAATTAAAATTCAGTACATATGATTTGAACAGTCTCTAAAGTAGGCAGCTTCTGGAAATATGACGTTTATGTTCAAATATTTGTTCCATTTCTTTTAAAATACTGAAGCACACAACTGCTCCATCAACTAAAACTAAACTTGATGCTACATCAGGAACACCGAAGTACTTGCTGCAGTGCTCTGAATCGATGTGTACAACTTTCCAGTGCCAATATAATGGTATAATAAAGAAGTTGTGCCTTCTATTGTAAAAAAAAAAAAAAGGCACAACAGGATGCTTCAACTTCAGTGTTGTATGAATGTAGTTTCACTTGCAGGAGAACAATAATTACACTGAAACACATTCAGTTTCCAAAGCCTGTGTGTTAAGCCCACCCTTTTCACAGTAAGGAAAAATCAGCTATTTCCATTGTTCATATCAAACACACCAGCATGCACTGGTTATGTCACGATCGACTTTAGCGTAGCGCTTCTAGACAATGATTTGCAATTCTTAGGCATAAGCTACACCTTAGGAGGTTAAATGGATCCAGTTCTGACTGTACTGCACACACAGACCTGCTAAAGGCTGAGCCCCAGAACAACTTTCCACAGCGCAGGGAGGAGCCGGATAATGAATGTTGGATATGCACAAAGCCGAGCTCACTTAAAAGCCTAAAGACTTCATGAATTTTAATTGGTTTGAAATAGAGGTAGACATGCCTTGAAGTGCACCAATTAAGTATGAAAGATCATTTAAGCCAGCCTTAAGTCAAAGGATCCTTCAACTGAGTTCAACAATTCATCAGAATAATTAGGTTCTCCAAAACTAAGTAAAATGCTTCTGCATGGAACTTCACACTACATTACATTGGCTCAGCACTTAAAAAAAAACAAAACAAAACAAAACAGAAGCCAAAGTTAAGGCAGAGACTGTGAATTCCCAGACTCCAAATTGCAGTAGGTGTCTTGGTTTCCACACGTTATCTCACAAAACCACCTGCTGTCCTTCAGAGACTATAAATACACTGTAGTCAAAACCCTTGCCCAGGGAACAGCTGACTATCAAGTGATGATTTCCTAAATGGTGACATCTGCTAAGGTCTATGTAGAGCTTTGGGTCGAAGTCAGCCTGTTCCCAGCTGTCTGGATATAAGGGCAGTGATTTCCAGCCAGGAGGAATGCTAACAACGCTGTTTCACATCAGTAGTTTTAGGGATGAGACCTTGTTTTGAGAAGGCACATTCCTAAATATCACCTAATCCAAACAAGGCTTAATCCAGGTTGAAAGCTGGTTTTGCAGAAGTGAAAACTTGAGCTTAACACTTTCTGAACACTGTTTGCACAGTTGCTTCTGGCTGTCATGTAGGTTTTAGTTTATCTGGATATCACAGAGTCCTACAGAGACTAAACTCTCAACACAACTTGTTTCCTACATTAACATTTCATTTAGAGAGGATTAAATTCTATGCTCTTAATAGACATCCAGAGGAGGCAGACTTGACTGCTGTGACCTCACCCCAAGGAAGAGATTGTCTAATTCTTGTCAGCAGACAACCATATGAAAAATTTTAGATTTCAAACTGTCAGCCATAATGCACTGACCAAAGTGATTCATTGAAAGGAACTCAGTTTTCTGTGAAAACTGGACCATACACTTCCCAAACGCTTTTTGCTAGAAATATGCCCATACCATTACACATTTATTAAGAATGCAGCCCACTGCGCCCTCCCCTCCAACACAAAGGGATCTATTATTCCAATCTGCTGCCACCACACTCGCCATAAAGCCCGTATCTGCATTCCACATGAATCCCATAGAAACCATTAATACCCTTCAGCCGAGCGAGCAGATGGGCCCCTTTCACTTTTACTGGATCGGAAAGCGATTCCACGTCGAGGCGCTTTTTGTACACCAGGCTAGACTTGGATAAAGCAAGACAATAGTTTCCCTCCCCCCACCCCCGCCCTTCGGGCCGCAGCATCCCCCTAAAGAAAACAAGGAGGGTTTGCGTGAGAACGGATGGAATTCCTTTGTGCGAAGCAGGGCAACTCCTGCAGCCCCGTCCTCCCGTCCCAGGCACCAGCACCACCCACGGGCTCCGCTCCGCTCCTCCCGCCCGCCGCCCCCGCAAACCTGTCTGAAAGACTGCAGGGTGTTCTCGGCCTCCTCCCGCTGCAGCATCTCCTCCTGCAACCTGGAAGGGGCGAG
>NW_008630043.1:0-27778 GCF_000691845.1 Merops nubicus | reverse complement strand
TTTTCCCTTTCCTCGTTACCAAAATAAATTTTGGTTTTAGACTGATATATATATACATATCTGGTCTCAACACTGATTATTGAGCATAGTGAGGGACTTTAACCTGTTTCCCCCGGGAGACAAATCCCATGTGGGCGTCTCGACCTCAATCCTTTTCCCCGAGTTAAAGTCACAAACAACCTGATTGTGACACCTCAGAAGTGGAAAAGATCCCAAACCCTTATTAGAAGACCAAGGTAACATTATGGATAGTGCCAAAAGTACACTTATGGTTGCTTCTTCATCACTTCCATACTGTTCATGAAGCTTCTGAGATATAAGTGCTGACATTTTTTTTTTTCAGAGTGCCCTGTAAAAATTGTAAGCCATGAAATGAAGAGCTTATAGAGAACATAAAACTTCTTTAAATAAATCGGCAGAGTTTATAAACTTCATAAACTCCCCAAATCAGACGGTATTTTAATATATATTGATGCTTCAAACGTAAATTGTACTATCTATTGTCATAAATTTTCAGAGCGACCTTGACGAGCTTGAGAGGTGGGCCTGTGCTACCTTCATGGAGTTCAACAAGGCTAAGTTCAAGGTCTTGCACCTGGGTCTAGGCAATCCCAAGCAAAAATGCACACTGGGTAATTAGTGGATTGAAATCAACCCTGATGAGAACTTGGGGGGTGTTGGTGGATGAAAAACTAAATATGAGCCAGCAATGTGCAGGTCCAGCCCAGAAAGCAAATTGCATCCTGGATTTCGTCAAAAGACGTTTGGTTAGCAGGTTGAGGGAGGTGATTCTCCCCCTCTATTCCCCACTGGAGTACTGTGTTCAGCTCTGGGGCCCCTAACATAAGACAGACATGGACAAGCTTGAGCAGGTCCAGAGGAGGGTGATGGAAGATAACCAGAAGGCTGGAGCACCTCTTCTATAAGGACAGGCTGAAAGAGTTGGAGTTGTTGAGACTAGAGAAAAGCAGGCTGTGGTGACACCTTACAGCTATGTTTTAGTACTCAAAGGGGGCCTACAAGAAAGCTGGAGAAGTTACAAAGGCATGTAGCAATAAAACATGGGGTAATGGCTTTAAACTGAAAAATGGTAGATTTAGGTATGATATAGAGAATAAATTCTTTACTGTGAGGGTGGTGAGGCACTGGAGCAGGTTTCCCAGAGAAGCTTTGGATGCCTCCTCCCTGGAAGTGTTCAAGGCCAAGTTGGAGGGCACTTCGAGCAACCTGGTCTAGTGGAAAGCATCCCTGCCTATGGCAGGGGGAGTTGGAGCTAGATGGTCTTTAAGGTCCCTTCCAACCCACACCATTCTATGATTCTATATCAGAAAGTTGCTCAGCTTTCAAGCTTCCTGCAGAACAGGAAGTTATCTCTGTCATAACACCCAGCAGTGCAGTTCAGGCTAGCACAGAGCAAGCCAGCAGGTTCCCCTATAGGGGCTGCTCATGCTACCCTGGGGGCTGCTCAGCTGCTAACTATGAGTAGAGCAGACATAGTCTGTTCAAGGTCACTAGCTCCTCAGTACAGCATCTTCTGCAAGACTCACAATATGGAAAATATCAAAAGTAGCAATCTAACCTCAAAAATCTTTCTTTTACTTTCTCTTTTTATTTAAATAATTGTTAATCTTCAAGGACCTGAAAGTTTGATGAAAGATAGATAAAAGTAGTGACCTGTAGTGACAGGACAAGGAGTAATGGCTTTAAGCTAGAAAAGGGTAGATTTAGGTTAGACATTAGGAAAAAAGTTTTTTAATATGAAGGTGACAGACCACTGGAATAGGTTGCCTGGACGGGTGGTGGAAGCCCCATCCCTGGGGACATTCAAGATCAGGCTAGATAAAGTTCTGAGTAGCTTGATCTAGTTGATGTCCTTGTTTATGGCAGGGTGGTTGGACTAGATGACCTTTGGAGGTCCCTTCGAGCCCAGACATTCTATGATTCTAAGTACAGATAATATATAGAAAAAATTGTAGGTCTACATTTTTATAAGGCAGCTAACTTACCATTGTAAATAATGAAAACTCAGTCCACGCCATCTTTCACTGCTCAATAATCTCATCTGCTTTAATATTTCTGTTTTTATCCTTTCTTATTTTTCTTCCTCAAATCCATAACATTAACTAATTGAGAGTAAGGTGAAATCTTTATTGATCATTTCATTTCTGTTGCATTACAAGTATGGCACATCAGAGGAGATATTTAAAGTGTCGAATTTCAAGGACAATTTTATGATGCTTAATCATCTTTCCAGTGGTTAACCACAGCACCCTTTCGTTAACAAACAAGCAATCATCATTTTCTTTTTTTTTTTTCTTCAGTCATTAAGATGGTAAATGAAATAAATAGCATGTTAATGCTCGATTGTGGGAGCTTCTTGAGACTTAGCGTGCTGAAAAGAACAGATTAATGTTCTTATCGCTGTCTTTGTATGTAGCTCACAAATGATACCCTTGAATCTGATTTGCTGCAAAGCAGTGCAGATTTATGTAAAATATCCATAGATAAGAGATGAGCACTAAAAATAAAAATACATTTATAAAAAGGCTTTACATATCCTGTAAAAAGGCAAGGGAATTTGCATTACTCCATACATTCCAGCTTTAAAAAAAAAGATAACTCCATGCTCAGCCCATTAGTCAAAATCATTGAAAAAGCAAGAACCATTTATCTGGGATATATATTTGACAATAAAATCTTAAAGCTGTAATTACAATTGGCAGATTCAAGCCTGCTATTGGTGTCAGCAGTCTTACTAAGGGAAAAAAGATTCATAATTTTTGTAATGTTCTGTTGTGCATCAGGATGTGTTAATCTTGGACATGGAATGCTTCACTGGAGATGGAAGGGAGCTGCATAAAAATTGCTGTTGTAATTTGCTAAAATAAGCAAATTCATGATTTGTTTTAAGGGGAATAAAAAGAACTTGGAAACAAAAGGAACAGAGAAAGAGTATTATTGATTTGCATTATGGAAACTACTTCAAGCAGACACTGGAAATCTTTCAAGGACTGTGTGCTTCCTTGGGTTTTCCTTTCCCAGTGTGGAAGTTAAACATGCTACTTGAAGTTCCCTGAAGGCTGGGAATGTAATCCCTCAAAAAGGAAAGATATTACTGTTGAGGATTTTTCTTTCTTCTGCGGATCCTTTGCTCCTGCATCAGTCTAAGGCTAAACTCAGCAGGACACTGACCTCCTCCAGATACTGTCCTCTAGACACTGCGTGTCACTCTCTACCCTGCTCCGAATGTGTCTTGCACTCAAAATTGCCAATTCTTATTGGGAACTTTTGAAACAAAATTGTGCTTGATCAGTTCTGGTCCATCTCAGTGCTTTGACAGCTGCGAATGGGCTTCTCCAACTCTATTCATAAGCTGAAGTGTCTAGCCCTGGAAGTGGTGGGAACATTCCTTTTGTGTCTTGTCTTGTACATGGCTTGAGCAGTTCTGCCTCAGATCTGTCATTAGTTGATGCTAGCGGCTTTTTGAGGTATTTATTGTTCCTCTCCCCTGTGTGCTCCTTGTTTCTGTGTTTTCAGCTGAGGATTCCTTAAGCAATAAACTTCAGAAGTCTGAGTAGTTATTACCTCAGAATGCTCAACTTTATCTGACTAGTGTGAATCAAATCTCTCTATTTCTTCTTGAAAGAAAAAGATACTGAAATTTATTCTGCCTTTAGGAGTTTGTAATGACTGATTAGTAATTTTATATTTTATTTTACTCATGGTAGTAGGTGGATTTCTTTTTAAATTCAACTGAAAATTAAAAAAGAAATGTGTTGCTTCACTAAAGAAGATACTCTGAGTTTGAGGGTTTTTGCTGTTTCATTGTCTGCATTGCAAGCCTTCTCTTAGGCCACTTGATGCCCTTAAGGGTTGCCTGTCCATATGTAACCCTGGAGCTGGTTTTGTTTTCTCCATTCTTTTGACACAAGTTCACAAGTCACATCACCATTTGGAGCAATATTAGAGAAGATTGTGTGCTGTCTTTTAAGGGCTTTTTGAAGAAGCAAGAGAATCCACTTTCATGCTGTTGATGGCCTTTATTTACAATTCAGTTGCTGTGTCTATGCCCCATTTTGGCACTAAACCAATGTAGAAAGATTTTTTTTTTTCCCCCCATTCTTGACTCTTATTGAGGATGGATGTACTTGTCACTTTTGGAAAAAAACATCTGTCTTTACTGCTTTCCTCTGTCTTCATCTCTCTTCCTATTCTAGCCTTTCAAATGATATTTTTCCCAAAGTGAAAGAGTGCTGCATCTGAGCTCAGTCAATTCCCTTCCTCTTACTCTGCTCTCAATTTCAGAATATTGTTTTTATTAACTCTTGTTTCAGCAGCTCTCGAATCTCATTCTGAGCCGGCTCTGGTTATATATAAGGCTTGTGGCTTATTTGTTGCCTTTTGGGGTTTTTGATCACTCCTCAGCTGTTTTTCCTGGCTTCCTATTCATCAGAAAACTATTTGGTACTGTCAAGCTCATGATAAAAAGTGAACTACATAGGCAAACATCATTAATCTTGTGACTTTTAGTGATTAAAATTTGAAATTCTAGCAAACTTTTTTTACACACTATAATAAATAGTTGTTACTTACAGATCTTGAAATTCAGTGATGAAACAGCCTAATGATTTCAGAATGTGGATGATTGTGATCTTTTCTCAGTTGTGCTTAAGCCTTCTTTATATGAAGGGATTTTGGAGGTGAAAATCTCTCCCTTCCTCCTCAAATAAAGTGGGATCAATCTAGAAAGGAAGTTATCATCTCACTTTGGAAAGTACAGCTAAAAGTGATAATGGGAAGGTGAGTCCTGCAAGGGATGCACATAAATGACCGTCATGTGGCATAAAAAATGATGTGCAATTTTAAGGCACTTAAAGACTTGAATGCAAAAGTTTTCAGGTTACCTAAAGTTCCATATTTGTGCTGGGTTGATCTTCAGGCAGAAATGCTCAACAGTTGTACACACAACATGTCTAGAAAATGCCAATGTTCAGTCATCCCATACTCACATCCAGGTATGACCTCAGAAGGAATTTAAGAAATTGTTATTAAGAAAGCATGTATAAAAGTTTACTTCACTTTTGTGTTATTTTGAAGTGTATTACTGAAAAACATAGGGGATTTTAGTTCTTAAATTCTTAAAAATATTCAAATGCACAAGAAATCATGAGTCATATGTCTTTATCAGGTAGTTCCTGTTACCAGAGTAGATATCATAATCTTCAAGGAAAATTGGAGATGAAAGACAAGTCTAATTTTATTTTTTTTTTTTTCAACTTTTATAGCTTCAAGTTATAAAGTATCTGTCTTCTAAGGCTTCTGTGGAAGATTGATGTAATAGTTGTGGCTTTCATAGGTTTGAAGCGGCTATCCATTGTAATGTTGTGTTTCAGCTATTATATGGAACATAATTACTGTTACAGTGGAAAGAATGTTTTTTTTTTGTTTGTACCAAATGCTGGTAACTCAAAGAATTATGGGTCATAGCCCTTTTCCTTCTTTACTTTTGTCTGTGTAGTGGAACAGATTTTTTTTCCCTTTATTTGTTTTTCTTGATCTATCATGTACTGTCTGCTATTGTTAGCACTACATTGAAAGTAAGCCTAGTTCTTCACAGCACAGTGAGTAAGCTGGTTCTGGTTGATCTGAACAGTGTGTGTACAAATCTGTATTTTTATGAATGTCATGAATTCCATGAATGTCAGCTTCTTTGGGATTAAATTCTACCTTTTCCGTTCAACCCATTTTATAGATCAGCTTAAAAAAAATACTCAGACACAAAGTTTAAGCAAATATAAAAAGGTGCAAATAGCTATTTTTTCTTTATAAGAGCCATAACATTATATATATGCTTATCAAATCTCTTTTTCTCTAACATCCAATAAAGCATTAAATACCTTTATTTGATTCCTCATAAAAATCTCAATATATTTCAATATTACTTGGTAAGTTAAATGTAACATAATATCCAAGATTGGTAGCCAGACCTGTTTTCTGTGAGTCATTCCAATCTTGTTGCATAAAAAATTGCTGGATTAGTAATTTGGCTTATAAATTGAAACAATTTATTTTACTCTTTATTTGAATAGAATAACACAGATCTTTACCATTTCTTAAACGTTTTTACTTTTTTTTTCTTTTTAAGGTAAAAGTTCTTTTTATTCCTTGTTTTTCATTTTCTAATGGCTTTCCAGAGCAGTACTGGCCAATACAGTTGCAGAATTTGCTTTGGGCATTAGTATTAAATGGGTAATGTACCTGACTGCTTGGCTGTTATCTAGGAACAGAAGACAAATATTTCTGTTTCCTTCAGATCAATCCATGAAATACCTGCAAATACTTGGAGATTTCAAGAGAATGGCACTTCTAAGGTGCAAATATTCTTGCTGGGCCAGATTCATTGTTCTCAGGAAAGTAGTCTGGGATTTTGTATGGGTGTGTATATGTACCTATATATGTGTGCATGCAAATATTTGAGTGCATAAGCATGTATTTATATACACCTATTCTTGTTTTTAAAATACAGAACACATAAGAAAAGCACAAAGTTGTCATAGTATTAAAATATTGTTTGACTCATTTTATGCTAGCACAGCTCTGTACAATTATAGATAGTTGGGAGGGTCACAAGTAAGAGGTGGAAATAACAATTTTTCAGAGGTCACCTAGTCAATTACGATGTGTCTACATCTGTATAGCAAATTTGTAATGAACATAGTTTTCTATTATCAGAATCTCAGCAAAGAGAATTAGATTTAGATCTTGTGCTCATCTGTCATGACTCAGATAAAGGAGGATTTAATGAGATCATTGCCATTGCTCTCCCCCTGTTCTGTAGCTCACTATTCAGGAAAGCTATGAGAATTTCAGGAATCCAAAAATATATGGAAAGCTTAAAGGATTTTGTTGGAGAAAGAGGAGGCAGTCAGTGATTTGGCTTTCTGTTTTCCCCTGTGTATCCTCTATGCCATAAGGAGCAATCAACACCAAATATCGCATCATCTGATAAAAGTAATACTGGAAGTTACTTGAAGAGGCTGATGTTTGGTTTCTGCCCTTCTGTTCCTAGCTTGAATCTTAGGTTCTCATAATAGTTTGGAATTCAAGACATTATGAAAAAAAAAAAAAAAAAAAGGCAAAAAAAAAAAAAAAAACACGCTTGACGTTAAATTCCTTTGTTAATTTGATTTTCATAAAAAAATAGATCAGGCAATATTATCTTTTAATACTAAAACTTCAGAAATTTCATGTGAAGAAGTTCCTTTATCTAAACATAAATATGCATGTACGTTTCATTTCATTACTGGGAATTAATTATATATTTTCTTGGCTTCTGTTATATTACATTGTCCAAAAGTTCTTTACAAACTGTTGGAGAGGGAGAAAGACAAAAATTAGGGAAAACTTCCCTATATGCAATTTTGAGTTGTGGGTCTGTTTCCCATGTCACCTTTTACCTCCTTTGGTCAGAGTCCATGTCATTTCACTGAGATCTTTACATGTGCTTGTAGTGGTTTCATGGTTTCCAGACTGATTCCTACCACACTGCAGCACAGTGCTGTACTGTCCAAAATTAGGTGGCTGTATTGTAATTCCATCTGTTTTGAAATCCTGTATTAAATAAACTTTCAGATACAGGAAAAAATCTTATCTGCTCCAAGGATTTTATGCTGGTGTGAAGAATGGTTTGGAACAAATTAGCTCTAAATATAATAGTCAAAGGTGGATCATTAAGAGTTACTTAAAGTTTGTTTCCCATCTACCTCTCTCTCCCTCTTCAGAAGGGAAAATGCTGTTTGTTATATTATGATTAATAAGAGTAATATTCCTACCTTCACCTTCCCTTTGTATTTATAATTTTTTTTTCTTTATCAGAGATTATACTACCACTTTAGTCAAGTAATTTCTTGTGTTTACATGCATGGCATAACAATATTCCAAGTAAGGCCTGCCAAGGACATGGTGGGGTTTTTGTTTGTTTCTTAGGATAGTTATCCATTAGAAATTAAATTGTCATTTCTGACAGATTTTTCCATTCATTTTTTTCCACCCAGAGTAATGACCAGATCTTTCAGATAAGCAAAATTACATATTTCACTGTACTCTCTTAGTCCGCTTCCTGTTTCAAAAGTGCTTTTTATTACAAAATTTTAGAGGGCTTTTAAATAAAAGGTTATACATCTTTATTAAACAACCTTGCACAGCATTTGACTTTAAAAATAAAAAGCTCCTATATTATCAAGTTTCTGAAAAGCTGACATGATTTGGAATTGTGTATGACTTCATGATCTAGGCCAAGAAAAGAATTCAGTATCTCAAAAATATTGGTGGGTGGTAGGGAAGGACATGAAAGGAGCTTCCTGACTACTTTTAGCTCTGAACTCTGTGGTAACAAATAATTATGGTCAAAAGAAAGTAACATAAGTCATATTTCTTACAGTCTGTCTTGTGAGATCTTTAACTGGAAGTGACTATGCACTGCTATCTTTAGATTCTGCCCTAATAGACATATTTCCATTAAGAAATTGTGTTTTCTTTCAACAATACCCAGTGACCCACAGCAGTAGAAGAATATGTTTTACTCATATTGTTTCTCCACCAGGCTAGTTGGCATGTTGATATGTCAGATCTGCATCTGACAAAACATATTTTGTTGTTGTTGTTTTGGTTTGGTTGGTTTGTTTGTTTTGATTGTTGACGTACTGATTTCAGTTTCACTTATCTTAATACTGTTTTAGTTTCCCTAAAATAAAACCCAAACTTGTTTCTTCACCAGACAAGATTAATTATTCTGTGGAAGTTAGTTTGGAATCTAATGTCAAAAATTTGTTTCCCCAAAATACTAAGAATGTCACCTTTTTCATTCTGTACCACAAGCCTTCTTTCATTTTTTCCTAACATAGAGCTTTTTATTTATTTTTTCACACTGTTAGATGTGGCACAGTACTGCAAGAGACAGGTATCAAAGGAAACCAGTCACTTAGATCTTTCTTTTGCACTGTGAAAAGCATATTGCCACAACATTAAAGTGCAAGCTTCTTGTTTTTATTTTTCATGTGAAAGTCTTAAAGAGGAGAACACATAAATTACTATTGAAAGAGTTGCTAAATACACAAAAAAATAATTAGAAGATCATAATGGTATTTTTTTTCTGACTTTACTTCCCAAACATGGAGGATATCTCCTATATTCTATGTTGTTTCAGTTGTCTAATTTAAGTCAGAATGATTCTATTTTGTGGTCTAAACTGAGTTCTAATCTTTCAAAGGAATGAACTTTCTTGTTTCACTTGAACACTCATGACAGAAGCAAGACTGAAGCAACACTACAACTAGGCAAAACTCTACAGCTTAGTGTTAGTGCTTAAATAGTGCATAATTTAAATACTAAATTATAATTATTAATATTATTATTATTATAGTATTTCATTGACATTAGGAGAGACTTTGACCACAGATTCTATGAAACTATTGACTCTAGGCAAATTTGATTCTCTCTTAGGTTAAGGAGCATATATTTTAAAATAATATTTGCTACTCTCTATCTTTAAGCATATTTATGTATGTTATCTGAAGATCTAACGTGTTTTTTTAACTCAGCTAGGAATATAGCCTATGTTATCAAAAGGAATTTTTATTTTATTTTATTTTATTTTATTTTTTATTTTTAGTGCCACTAATATGCTTCTCTTTTGGGGTGAAGGTAGTCAGTCTGGAGGTGAAGATAGAGGCAGTGGAAAAAAAGTTTCAAGTAGCTACCTGTATATCCCTTTGTGCCTGCATTGTCAAGGGTGACAGTATTTGCCTTCAAGACAAAGGCTTTCCCCTCTTGCTCAGAGATTTTCCTCTCTTAAAAGTTTTATACAGAGAATAACCAGCTTTCCTTCACAATTTCTTCCAGCAGTTACCCTGGGGAAAAGTTCTGTCTTCATGTTCAGGTTAGTTGCTCTATTTTTTTTTTTTTTTCTTTCCAATTTAGCTCAGACTTTTCCTTTACTATATTTAAATTTCTGTGTCACTCACATGCAGAAGTGTGACTCTTTAAAACAGCTCCTGAAAACACATATTTTTAACTGATAAAACTGGCTCTATGACTTAACTTGAAACTGGTTAGTAATATCACAACTCTCCAAGAATGGCATTGTTCATGATAGGAAAAAAAAAAAAAAAAAAGTCTGTTTGACTGTGAGATGATGCCATCCCCACTAAATTCCCTTACCATAGCTTTTTGACACAGAACCAAAATGTGTGGGCAGCCACGCTCCCCAACCTGGCAAAGTTCAACTGTTTCCTCATAGATTGGTACAGGAAGAGCAGAGCTCCTTGGCTGCAGCTTGCCTGGGAATGGAAACCCTTGATCTAGAGGAAAAGCAGACCTGCTAGGAACCTTCAAGTCCAGGCAGAAAAGGTTTGCTTGAGCCTGCTCCAGATCACCCTCTTCATCACTGGTATTCATAACCCTAACCTCTTCGGGTCAGATAAAGCAAAAGCAGAGTAAGCTTATCTTGTGATTTCCAGATCCCCCAGCTATGTCACGTGTTCTGTGGGGTTGCTCACCTTGGATGTGAGCTCTTCTTGCTCTGCATTGGCTCTCTCAGAGATTTTGCTTGCCTATACCATTTCTATATGTCCTTTGACAATGCTGTAGATAACTGTGGAACCTTTGTGAAAGCCTTGGTCCATTTGCTTTTGCCATTCCTAGCAATGGTATGTGTAGTATGCAGGTTTTCCACAGATACTGATTACAGATTTTCAAGTGCTATACAGTCTTCTTGCTATAAGGAGAAAAAAATTAAGTCTATTTTAAAAAGATTTTTTTTTTTTTTTTTTAAATTGCCTCCAAATGTGTGAATTTTGAACCATGGGGATGCAGTCTATTTCCTTTACTTTGGGTGACTGTTTACCCTGGACTCACTTAGTCCTATTGCTTTTTATGTCTTTTCCATGCTCCCATAACTCGTACTCACTTAAATAGTGGCTCTGTACAATCTCATTTTAGGTATCCCCGGGCAGGTACTGCCTGTAATCACTGTGTGGGAATGAACATATGGAAAACACGGGAAGTGGGCTTGTTCACCTTAGAGACATGGGGTGATTGTGGGGCTTTTCCCACTGTGCCCCTCTCAGTGCTTCCTCTGAATCCGGTCCCCCTTACAGCTGGAGATGTAAGCAGTTCACCTCAAAGTGTGGTGCTTTCAGGTTTCCTATCTAGAAAGCATCAGAAGATCATTATGGAGGAAAACTAAAATTCACTGTGGGTGATATAATTTATAATCCTTTTTGTTTCCTTTTCTGAAAGAGAGAAAGGAATGTTGTAATAGGACAGGAGATTAATATTTAGAGTAATATGTCTTCTGTGATCAGAGCAGATGAAGAATGATTTACATTTTTTTTTCACTAATATATGTATTTTTACATGTCAGTGAGTTCAAGTTGCTTTTGTGCCATTTGAACACTAACTTATGTGAGGAAAAGAAAACAAACCAAAACAAAAAACCCCACAGTTTTCTGCTCTGGATGTTTTTGTGCTTTCCCTGTCAGGCTGTTTCTTCCCATCACAATTAAATTTTGCTTGGATTCCTAGTGTATGCAATTATCACCCATCTGTAGAACAATGAAAAAAATATTGAAGGAGTACGTGCAAGCTGAAAACTGCTGAAGAAGTTAGAAACATTTCTTTTTTTCACAACCTTTATTTATTTATTTATTTATTTTATTTTTAAAGTATTGACCTTTGTCATCAAGTTTGAGATGATAGTTTCCTTTTTCAGCAAATAAATTTGTATTAAAAATTCAGGATGAAATTATAAAGGTACTGGATGAATATCAGCTGTGAAGAAAATCACAGGAAAAGTGTAGAGAAGAAATGCAATTTAAGAGATTTCTTTGACAGTATGTGGACATCAAGTCCAAATCAATACAAAAAAAACCTAAAAAATAAATCTGACAGAATATTCATGCTTAGTTTTTAAGATACAAATGTTTGTAAAACAGAGATTAAACTATAACCTGTACAAGGGCAGGAAACACTGGAAAAAGTGTGAGTTTCAAATGCTTTCAGTTTTACTCAGCAGCCATTTTCACAAAGTTACAATGCAAACAAAAATAGATTACAGCTTCTGCTTTGAAAATGTATACTTAATAGAGTGGATTTCACTGCCACTATATACTTTTAATCGAACAGTAAAATGCTGGGACTTTTACTACCTTCCTCTTCCAGTCCCTAATTCAGCAATTAAGCACAGCACCAATTGGCTCAAATGATCTGCTTAGTAATCTTATCCTGTTCCATGCTTGAACACACAACATGTCCAACATATGTCACCAAAGATGGGGTTGCCAGCCTTTGCTTTGTGCAGTCCATAGATTTAGCAACCAGGTGTTTTGGAGATCAGAGTTGAGAGAAGCTGGCACAAACATGGAATGAAATCTGCTTCAAACCCCTCGCTGCCATTTGATTAAGGTTGGTTTTGCTGTTTTCCTTACTTGCACAAGTTCAACATGTACTCATTGTTTTAAAATAGCAAGAAATTTTGAATGAGGTTATTATCACTGTGTTTTGAAGCCATAGGATTCAAGAGTTTGAAAGTATTATCTCTGTATTAAGTGAGATTTCTGTCACTGCCAGTGTTACAGCCATCATGGATTCATTATTGCTGACAGAAATAGGTCTTTTGCCAAGCAATTTGCCAGTATGCTTCTACTCTAAGTTGGATACCTAAGCAGTGGGCAATTTATCTGTTTTAACTTGATTTAGTTGGTAGGAAAAATCATGAACTAACTTATATTAAGTATCTGTGTGTTTCAGCTCTGTTTACAAAATCAAATCTTTAAGAAAGTATAAGCTGTTCTACTGCTTGGTGTTCCCACAAGTTAATTTCTGATTTTTTTTTTTCTTTTTTTTTTTTTTTCCTGACTGATTTAAATGCTAACATTACCTTATAACTATTAATAAATTTAAAATGTTTTAAAAGTTCTGCTTCATATCATCATTTGGAAACTTTTCCTGGTCAAATGTTACATGATCTTCCATAGCTTATTTATTTGTTTGGTTACATACCTTCTCTGAATGAAATACCTTTAGAGATTTATATTCCCTGTGAGAAAATGTATGATGGTTCTCATTAGAATCAGCATTAAGATGTATTTTAGACTAATTTTTTATAATTCTTATCCATGTGTTTTATCCTTTGCATCACTCTTGTATTTGCATGTAAACTTCATATATTGAAAGTTGTTCTCAAATAGGTAAATATCATTAAATTGTGCTCTGATTTGCCTATCTGTTCCTTCAAAGTTATTGGTTATGGTAACAACATATTTATAACAACATTTAGATGCTCAAACTTTAGATCTTAGTTAATCACTAGCATAGCTGTTTTACTGAGCTGAGAATAGGCATGATTAAATGTTATAGAAAAAATTCGTTCTCCTAAATGCAAATCCAAGTATATACTTACCTGGCTGTTCCGCTGCAATAAGATATAACTTCAAAGTCTGAAGCAGTAATGACACCCTTCTTTGGGCAAGATAAAATCATAATAGATATTTTATGGATAACTTTCATTTTGTATGCTTACTGAGTAGTTTTGGAAAAAAATTAGGTGCATGTCTTCAAATAGTATTATAAGAAAGGTTTTGTTGTTAAATCACTAAATGGGGTTCTGAAACATTGTCCTTTATACAAAAACAAAAAGAAACCATGAGTTTCACATGGATAAAATTCCAAACAAATTTGTTAATCTCTGAACCTCAGATTGTCCCAACTGTAAAAAAGGAGAACAATACTTCCCTACCTCACTGGTGTGCTATGTAGGTAAGTGTGTGATGTGCAGTGTACAAGTGTCATTAGATAATCCTAAATGCACATAAGCAAATTTTATGTATTCTTAAGTGTTTAAACATTTTGTTAAAAAAAAAAATGTCAGCAGTCTATTCTCCAGTCATTCTAAGCTGAAACCATGAATTCAGGATGAGTCCTCTTCTTTGGGTCCAGCTTCTGTCAGAGAAGGTTCTGTGGGATTTCTGCTTTGTAGTGAATTTTCTTTCTTAATGAGGGATCCCTGTAGTGAATTCTCTTTCTTACAGGGATCCTTGCTGCCATTTGCTTCTTCAGTTTAATTTAGAGACCCTGGTGACTGAAGAAGTGGACAGTTTCTCTTTATGGCCATGTTCTTCCTGGCATGTTCATCTCTTTGGAGAGCCTGCCATATAACAGAATTTCATATTTTGTGTAAAATCTCTTTGGGGAAAAATCTCAAGACATTTTGTGAGGATGGACAAATATCAATAACTCAGAGACACAGCTGAAGGAGATGCTTACAGTCACAGACTGGCAAAGGCAATTGCTCTTTGAATGCACTCTAGCATTTTTTTTCCCACCTGTTTTCATCTGTTAGCTCAATGTGATGTTCACTTGGGTCAAGTTGTGAAGTCTGCACCAGAAACGTGTCTCAGCTAACCTGTTGTCTCTTTTGGAACATCTCTTCCATTGAATTGATTGAATACTGATCAGCAGCAATTCTTGCCACTAAACATCTCTGCTGTACTTTATTTTCACATTGATATCACAGCAGAAGTTGCCTTCAAAACCACAAAGAAATACAGTTAGTCCTATATTTGGATTTATCTCTTCTGTCCAGAATCTGGTCTTTTTCCTTCTGTAATGATGTTTGAGATTTGCATATGCTGTTTAAGGCTAATATTTTATCTTCCTTGTAAACTTTTTTTTTTTTTTTTTTTTTAACAAAATGTTTAAAAGAAAGCACAATGTTCAATGAATTAGTGCTTTTATACGCAGATTTTTAGTTTTTCAAGTATCAACTGCTAGATGGACTTTTAGTTTCTACTCTAAGTACCAAACAACTTCTAAGCTGCCCAAGCAAAGAGGGAGAGAGAATATTTTGATGAGAGATGTGCTCTTGTCAAACATCCGAAAACACAACTTTTACAGGGTAACCAGGCCATCAGGTCCAGTCAGCACAGGTTCATGAAGGGCAAGTCCTTTTATGATAAGGTGACCTGCTTGGTGGATGAGGGAAACGCTGTGGATGTTTTTCTCAATTTGAGTGAGACCTTTGATCCTGTGCCCACATCACTCTCATCACAAACCTGGCTGCCCTGGACCTGGCTTGGGGCATGCTGTTGGATCACACAGTGGCTGGATGACCGGGCCCAGAGTGGTGGGGAGTGGAGTTAAATCTGGTTGGGGTCAGTCACACGTGGTGTCCCCAGGGCTCAGTGCTGGGGCTGCTCCCCTTTAATACCTGTATCAATGATCTTGATGAGGAGATTGAGAGCACCCTCAGTAAGTTTGCAGATGACACCAAGTTAGGTGGGTGCATTGATCTGGATGAGGGTAGGGAGGCCCCTCAGAGGAACCTGGGCAGGCTGGGCTGATGAGCCATGATCAGTTGTGTGAGCTTTAGCAAGGACAAGTGCTGAGTCCTGCACTTGGGCTGCAACAACTTCATGCAAAGCTCTAGACCTGGAGAGGAGTGGCTGGAAAGCTGCTGGGCAGAAAGGGGGTGTTGGTGGACAGCTGGCTCAACATGAGCCAGAAGTGTGCCCAGGTGGCCAAGAAGGCCAGTGACGTCCTGGCCTGTATTAAGAACAGCATAGTCAACAGGACTAGAGAAGTGGTTGTTCCACTGTACTCAGCACTGGTGAGACCTCACCTTGAGTACTGGGTTCAGTTTTGGGCACTACAGGACAAGGAGGACACTGAGGTTCTAGAGAGGGTACAAAGAAGGGCAACAAAGCTGGTGAAGGGTCTTGACAATAAGTCTTATGAGGAACAGCTGAGGAACCTGGGGTTGTCTAGCCTGAAGAATAGGATGCTGAGGGGAGACCTTATCACTCTCTACAACTAACTGACAGGAGGTTGTAGGGAGGCTGGCGTTGGCCTCTTCTTATCTGACACAACTGGCAGGACAAGAGGAAATAGTATTAAGTTATGCCAGGGGAGGTTTAAGTTAGACATTAGGAAAAACATCTACACTTAAAGGGTCATCAAGGACTGGAACAGGCTTCCCAGGGAAGTGACGGAATCACCATCCCTGGATGTATTTAAAAAACATCTAGGTAGGGTGCTCAGGGGTATGGTGTAGAAGTGGCCTGGTAGAGTTACATAATGGTTGAACTCAATGGTCTTAAAGGTCCTTTCCAACCATAGCGATTCTGTGTGATTCTGTGAAAATATAATGAAAAATTAAAGAAGGGCAAACTCTGTTTTGAGGGAGTCATGACCCGATTTATTTCTCTGGCTATGAGGAACATGGAAAATGGCGTGTCTTCTGGGAGACAACTGCTTATAAGAAGAGTACAGGAAAACAAGCCAAACCCATCAGGATTTCAAGGGACATTTACATTAACGGGAGAAGGAATATAATCAAACAAGTTGCAGGTGTCAGAATGGGGAAGGAATAAAGAGAAAAAGGTCTGTTTGCACCAGCCTTACCGATGTAATGTTCTACCGCTGCCACTTCCAAAGTACCACATGGAGTTAAAGTTTGTTAAGTTTTCCTTTGTGGAAGGAGCTCTTTCATTACATTTGTGTTTTATGTTCCAGCCATCTCCCAGTTCCACAACTTGACGCAACTTAATTTCTTTCTTCCATGGCATTTTCCCAAAGAACTGGAAAGAACAGGGCTGCTTTCAGGAAATCAAGACATTAGTATCACCAGTGAAAAGCAAAAATGGATTTTCTAATGACCAAGAATCATAGTGGGAGGGAATGGCAGTCCTGGCTTCTGACAGACCTTAGCAATGTGGTTAGACTCAGACTAATCTTGATGTTACTTTCAGAGGCCTTAGGACTGGTAATTCATTGTAACATTATTTTGCCTAGGTTTGGGAGATGGCAAAATCAATTCTTCTAATGTGCTGAAGAGGTGCATTTATGACTCCAATCCACAGCTGGTACAGGTAAATGTTGATGTAATTTTCTTGACTAGTTCTTACAATACCATTGTACACAAAGTCACTGTCTTCTCAACATTGAAAGAAGACCCAGAACCATCCTGACAATAGGGATTATTTTGTTATCTTCTTTTTTCCCCCCACCCTTTTCTTAACCCTCATGTAACTTTCTTCAACTACCTGGAAAAGACTGCAAGACTCTAAAGTGATTAACTTTTTATTTGAATGAACATTTGGATTCAGACAGGACATGCTGCTTTACATTTTGCAGAAATGAGTTTGATGACCAGAAACATTAGGAACTATAAAATGTCACCATAGTTGAGAGGTTGAGAAGGTACTTTTGAAGCGTCTTAAAACCCATAATGAACAATTACACAATAAAAAGCACTAATTTGTTATTAGAAATTGAATTCAATTAAAATTGACTAGCACTTAGAGTTTGAGAGAGAACAGACCTGTATCCTTTACTGTAATACCCAATTTACTGAGTCACTTACCTAAACGCTCATTCATTTCTGAATTCTACCGAGTCTCTAAATTCTGTCTTTTATAATGGCATTTTGTAAACTATTTGGATTAATTTTAAATTTCTTTCTATTCAGTCTTTACCAAGTTTGGTTATCTAAATGAAGATGGTTGAGTTGGCCTGGTTCTGTTTTCTCTGACACTCATTAAATGCCTTTAATCTTTTCAGATGGCTCTGCTCAGAGTCAAGATATAACGTCCATTCTAATTTATTTCATTTTTAAATTATTCTTTATCTACCTCTGGAGGTATTTCCAACTCCATCTGTAACCCTCCAACCTTCCGCAGTGTTTCACTGTGAGTTGGGCTCTGTAGAATGGAACACAAGAATATCTATGATAATATAATTAATATTCCTCCAGCAAAATATTTTCCATTATTTTCCATCCACCTCTTTACCCACCTTACCATTTTGATGGTATTTCTATTATAGCTACTTCAGCACAGTTAATTTAAAACTCAACAATGTATATGACTCATGCAAATTTTCACAGCGTGACTTGACTTTCACAATCGAAATCTGCCATTGTGCTGATAAATTGCATAATGTTGTTTGGTTCCTCTGAACTTCACTAATTTAAAAGACTGGTGTCATTAGCAAATTTTGCAACACTGCTGTATATCCTACAGTTGTGAGTTTAAAAAAAAAAAAAAAAAAAGCCCTAAACAAACAAACAAAGCAAAAAAAAAAAAAAAAACCCCCAAAAAAACCCCAAATGACAACAACAAAACTGCCCCCAATAAAACCCAAAACAAACCCCACTCCCTAGTCAAGTGTGAGTTAAAACCATAGGTTTTAACTGATGCTTTTCTATGATAACAACTGATAACTTATTCCTTTTCTTTCTATTTATCTTAGAGTATTTTAGCACATAAATAGGCTGTTAGTTAACATTCCTGACACAATATCTTTCAATATATTCTTCCCTCGTGCACCTGGAGAGGCCACTTTTATCTCTGGCGTGTAAGGAAACTAAGACAGACAAGCCCAAATAAATGAAACATCTCACAATGGGACTTTGAATGAAAAGAGAGTAGCGGTTCCTTGCCTTTAATTTATGAAAGCTTTACTTACCAGTTTTGAACTAGTTTTCTGGGAAGAACAGGGATCTTGTAAACTGCAGGACACTGCTTGAGAGAGTGCACAGTGACCTTCACAATAGCTCTCATCATATCTTTGAGTCCTGTTGGAGTAGTACATCTTATAGTTTTACAATAACTGTTCACAACTCTTCATATTATTTTTATATCTGCAGTTTTGTCTGTATAGAAACTTTGTGCATTGAAATGGAGATTTTATTCTCTATAAGGTCGGTTCTAAAAAGATGGTGCAGAAGACTTCCAAGTGGCAGGTTCTTCTCTAGTTTAATGTACTTATTTGTACTCGGACAGGACTGTACTCAGTAATGCAGCAAAAGTTGCTAATGACTTGGTCCTGACAAGTTACTATATGCTGGAAAGGTATACATAAGCTGCATTGAATTGTTTTTTGCCACCTACTCCAAATAAATTTCTATTCTGACAAAGCAAAAAGTCTTTTGTTAAATAGCTAACAACTAGGAACTTCTCTGTCTATTCATAGTTTACTGGAATAATCCAAAACTACCTGTTTTTCTGAAGTAATACTTCTCAGGTATAGCCTGTAGGATCTACTTCTTCCTAACATCCCTTTCAGGTCAACCAAAGCAGTGTTAGAATACGTTCTGTGGTTATTAAGGACTGTAATTAGATATAGAATGGGGCAGACTGTAGAATATGGTTATTATTGTTCACTGTATTATACCTATGAAAATAAGTTAGTAGGAATTTCTTCACCTTATAGATTATCAGCAATGACCAAATAAAAAGAGGCGGAGCTTTGGGTTTGGATCAATATTAAAGCTGTATATTTTTAGCTAGCAATGTTTTTATTTTTTTGAACATGGCTGCCTCCTAACTGCAATGATATTTGGTAGAGTTCGCAGAGAACATAATAAGAAGAGTGTTTTCTTCCATTGGTTATAATTTTGTGAATACTTTAGTTTAATTCAGTATCCTATTTTTTTGGCATTATTGTGCTTCCTGAACTGGAATACCTTATTGATATTCACCATGCTTCTTATGACAACAGTAAATTGGGAAAAAACTCCATGAAAGATGATGGGATTATAGTGCTATGAAATTAATGTGAGTGGGAAGACAACCCTATTTGATTTTTATTGTGTTTCCTTAATTAATTCTCTCAACCAAATGTTTAGAAACATATACCTTCATTTGAATTAGAATAGAATCTTTTCTTTGAAACAATTTCTTTTCACAAGGAAAATATTAAATATCTTAGACCCACTCTTCCACAATTTATAACATTACATAGACTGAGAGAAAATTGTAGCCTAAATAATTACAAAAGGTTGATCTGAAATACATCATCTGTCATGTTACAGGGCTTGCAGAGGCAAGATTTTAATCATCACCTGAAGTTTAAGGCTTTCTATTTTATTTTAAAAAAAACACCCAACAATGATAATAACAGCACTTGCGTAGTAATTATTTGATCAGTGGGTGGTTAAGAGAGGTTTTTATGTTCCACCTGCATTCTACTTTTTAATTTGATTGCACTTTTGACATTAGCTTCCCATATAAAATAGACAGATTTCTCCTTTTGCCAATTGTGGAATTATGTTAACTGAAGGTAGAAGGAGAAATAGGTAGGTTTATTTTCTTCTTTGTTGGGGTAAATTTTTGTGAAAAATCTGCAGCTAGGTGTTGAACAATAATGTATCTATTGTATCATAAGCCAGTTATGCCAAGAAACAGTCTGAAAGTGTATCTAGAAAAATGTTAGAAACAATTTTTCTGCTACCATTTTAGTTGAAATTCATACCTCATCCAGTAAGAGTCCTGTTTAAAAACCTATGGTATTGCATGAGCTGTTCTGTGAGCCAAAAATCTCCAAAGCTCAGAAATTTGGTAAAATATTTTTGCTCTTAATCAGGTTGTAACTGAAGCCTATAGTGGAATAAAATGGCAATGCTGTACACAAACATTTCATCTACTCCTTTTGAGCAGCAGCATAATGTTAAATTTATCTTAGGAGTTTATACAAAACTTACTTATTGCCCTGGAATAAGTTCTGGTTTTGATTTGAAAACACAAATAAGAAATATTTCCATTTTACAGTCCTGTAAGAATTTTGAAATTAAATGCATGGAGTTACTAGAAGAGAATGCTCATCTTGCAAATACCAATATACTTTTGTAGGGATACAAGTGGCCAAATTTCAATTTCAGATGATTAATCTTAAATCTCAAAGCCTTATTTAGAAATTAATTAAATATTTTATTTACTTTGTTACAACAATTGAAATAAGCTGTTTTAAGCTTTTTTATGCAGTTTTTTTAATTAGTGTAGCTAAAGCGATTAAATTTGCACTGTGCTAGCCAAGACATCAGTCTAGGAATTTTCCAAAATCTGGAATGAAAAAAAGTCTTTAAGGAGGCTCAAAGAAAATTTCCATCTGAAATGCATCTTTATTGGATCAAATATAGAAATATTTGAAGGTTTATTTGACACACAACCCCTAAAATTGCTTACTTGCTTCGTACTGGGACATGTCACTTGAGTGGTTATGGAAGGAATTATGTGGTACAGTGACCAAATAGTTGTCCTTATACCATCTGAAGATTTTAAATTACCATTCTTATTGTCCTGTGCCTAGTGCATTGTCACCTTGAACGAGTGGCTGAATAAAATTTTATAATGCTCCTCATATTCTGCAGAAGAATGCATACCAAATTGCTTGTATTTTTGTCTCCAGCCTTGGAGCCTATAAATTGGCAAAAAATAGGATTAAAAAAGAAAGGGTGTGATGGGATAATGTCATCTTCTGTTTTAATAATACCTATATATTTAAACTATTTTTTTCTTCTAGTGGAAGCAATCTAATATAGTGAGACTACAAGGCCATGAAGGTTTCCAGTTGTTCTATTTTGCCATTAGTTATTCCATGGATCCATGTGTCTGGATGAAGCTTGTTATCCGTGCTGGCCAAAGGCAATGTTTCTGTAATGAAGGCTTAACTATGTAAATTGACCCAGAGTTAAGGAAGTGGATTTTGTGTGTGTGTGTTTTAAATTGCTGCTGCACCTTCAAATTACTTTCATTCCCAATGTGAAATGCTATAAATCGTGTTTGAAGCATGATAAAAATGAATATGAAATGCTGTGTTGCCAAGATGAAGTGAGCATTCAGTTGCATTTCAGACTAACACAAGGAATATCTACTAATGTTCTGTTTTGGTAATTCCCTCAGGTAACTTTGTTTTCTCATCTCAAAAGCATCTTATGGTTCAATATGACAATTTCTTACATCCATCTAGGTATTAAGTGGACTTTTGATGGTTCCCACCATCTATTTTAGTTTATTTTTACACTTCATCATAAAAAGATATATTTTGTACTTCCATTTAGTAACCTGAAAAATATGACCTATGTAAGCAGACAGGATATAGGGAATGAACTGGCTTCTATCTCTGGAATTGCTGTTTTTCTTAACACAAAGATCAAAAACTTCTACTAGAGAAAATGCATGGTCCTAAAATAGACTAGCTGTGATTACAGTACCCAAAAGAGTACAAATACATTCTGTTAAAGACCAGTCTTTTGAAATGTAATGTCTTTGTTCTAAAGCTTAATACTAATAAAGGAGTCTTCTGAGTATATTGAGAAATTGTTTTCATTAACTCAGTTTAGCAAAGTAAACCTTGCTCGTTAGAAATTAAGAAAGGTCTTTACTTGTGAAAATGTTAGTATAATGTCAGCTTTAAAATGAAATCTTAGAAGTACTGTTGCAGCCAGAATGGGTGACAGTGGTGTGCATTAGAAAAATTAGAAGCCACAAGAGTCAAAACCTACCTTTTATGATTTTTTTTTTTTTTTTTCCAGTGGCAGTTTAACGATTAAAATATATGCTCTACATTTCAAAGAAGAGAATGTGGAAGAAAGAATACAGACAGTTATCACTCTGTGTGGTAGAAGTAGCCATGTGGTGCCATTACTTTATTCACATTTTATGAAGACCATGGGTAAGCTGGGAGGTAAGCTCATGTCCTTCAGTATGTTGTTCTTCCAGGATGCTGTACTTGAGTGGTTCTTGTCCTTGGGCTGCACTGCAGTGGGACTAAGGCAATGCTGTGTTATTTTCCAGTTCTTCAGCGGTTACTGCAGATAGTTCCTTCTCCTCTGAAGAATGTATGGTCTTAAAGTTTGGTTCGATGCCTTCTTCATGCAGCCTTTGTGTCAGCTGAAAAGGTTATGGACTTCAGCCTACCTGGCATAGCTTGTCACTCTTTGCTGCCAAAACACATCTCTCTATAATCCCATTTAGTCAAAGTAAACCAAACCAGCAAAGACTGTAATCTATTTTCTTACCTCGTTCTGTTAAAAACAAGCTAGAGTGTTCAGACAAGTAGTTTGGAAGGTAGATCTGAGGAGGTGAAGATAACATGAATAAATCATGTGGCATATAGCTGTTAAGAGTGGTCTGAGAACAGTGTTCCTCTGTCAGATCTTTAGCCAAAAGAAGGTACACAAACAAGTCTTAACTTCATTATCTAATTCTTAACAAAACTTTATAATTCAGAGCCCATTCTCTTGTTCCAGCATTTTAGATCTCACTTCTACCTCTGTTCCTTCTGTTCTTTTTGTTCTGATACAAATTGTCAGCACTTCAAATGCAGATTAGATTGTAGCTAACATGATGCATGTTCAGATATATTTGTAAATTAGTTAATACAAGGACAGAAAATCCTATGTAGAACTAGGAGACATTTCTGATGAAATCATCTGATTTTGGAAGTTTTGTTATCTGTATTTTTATAAGGAAGACACCAACTTGAACATGATGATTTAAAAATGAAATGTTTGAGAAGTACTTTAATTTATTGTAACTCAGTAGCAATATCAAAGTCTTTTTCTTCTCAAAAAATGTATGTTTTAATTAAGTTATAATACCAATCTGTCTTAATTTATTTATCTTAAAATAATACAATGGAAGGGCTGCTGATGCAATGTGGAAGTTGCAAATATGGATCCAAATTTGTTTAACCTGCAGAGAGTTAATGATGAGATGAAAATAAGATGGAGTAATTGCTTTAGGCTGGTAATTTACCTAGTCTAAAGAGGGCAACCTCTAGACTTTAAATCAGTAGATTTAGCAGAATGTCTGCTTTTTAAAAGCAGAAGATTCTATAAACTCACAAAGCACATTAACTGTGCAAGGATAGCATAAATTACATTATTTTGGCAGTCTTTCAAAAATTACCACCTATAAAATACATGTTTAATTATGTTTAGTCTGTATTAACATCTTTTATGTAGATCATTTTCTATTTTTTCTCAGCAAAGAAGGAAATGATAGATATAATTTTTTGTAGTTAAAAAAAAAAAAAAATGACGTATGTGATTTTACAACACAGATTATTTGTGAAAATGTTGTCCAGTATGTTATGAACTGTTCCTTCGGGTTACAACTTACACAGCTAATGTACTTAGATTATATTGTCTCTCCACACTGAGCTGTAGAGCTACATTTAAGATCTGAGACTGATCAAAGGCAGACTTTCTAAAGTGCAACTTTTCTTGCATTTCTTGCCTTTTCAAGGATCCATGAAATAAACCAACTAAAATTATTAGTAGCTTAGTTGATCAAGTTTTATAAGGAATCTAGTACATAGATTTTTCAGTTTAAAAGTTTCGTTTTGGAACAAACTTGCCTTTCGCAGCTGGATTAATTTTTCTGAAGCTATCATTTGACATGGAGTTGTGAACTTGGCACTTCTGAAAACTCAGTCTGGGAAGTTTTACTACTATCACTGCATTCTGGACCAATGGAGGGTTTATTTATTTTATTTTATTTTTTTACTCTTTTTCCTTTTTCATTTTTGTATTAATAAAGCATGAAAATTGCTTTAATCAGAGTATGTTGTTATTGAAATAACTGGAGCTTCAGAGCTGCCTAGCTAGACATTATAAAAGTAATCAACCAAAAAAGGACAAACAACCAGGTGCAAAGTAGTTAAATCAAATTATTCTGGCAATTTGCCATAAAATCACTACATTAATTTCTTCTTTGGTACTTCACTGAGACTGAGTAACTTTTATAGCAATTAGGCATGAAATATTATCAAAACCTCAGTAGTCCCAAATATGGTGAAATTCAATTTTTATTTTGTTTCAAAGGTTAAGTACTTCCATGTGTTTCCAAACTCCTGAATTATGATTTTACTGTCTGGTACCTGTTCAAAGGACTTTGCTTTAATCCTTTTTTCTAAAACAACCTTTTCTTCCATCCACCTTTTTAGAAGTGTTATGTCTTGTTGAAATAGTAACTTTTTAGAGAGACACCTAGCAAAATAGAAATGGCTGGACTTTGTCAAACACAAATGAAAGATTTTCTTAAACATTTTACATGCGATTTATATATGATTTTGTATGAGTTAGGTATTTAAGTGTGTGTTATGCGTATGTAACAAGTTTATGATAGAATATTGAGTCCAGCCATTGATTTTGGCAGCTTCTCTCAATTTTACTTGCAATTACTGTATTATAGAAGTGAAGTTGGCAGTGATTAAAACTATTAAGACCATTAGTCCAGATCTCGATGACTGATCAAGTCTGTTATTCTTTGTTTTCTCTTGTTACATGTCCTGGTTTGGCTAGGATAGGGTTAATTTTCACCAGAAGTTGTGAGGGGGGCACAGCTATAATAAGCAACTGAAACAGTTAGTAGATTATTTGAATTAGCTAGTAGATTATTCAGTGCCTTGCTGATGTTATGCCTGGTACATAAGGGCCAGGAGCAAGCTGGGCTTCAGGCATGGGCTGGGATTAGTAGCTCAGGGCAAATGTGGTCTGTGTTTTTTATCACTTGCTTTCTACATATGGTTTCACTTCTGTTATTACTGTTGTTTACTGCACCTTTTGTGTTGTATTAAATTCTTCTTATAGAAACCCACTGGGCTTTGTATCATGTTATACAGGATAAAAAGGCTCTGCCCAGAAATTGGAACCATAGGACTTCAGGGCTTTTAAAAAAAGTTCTAGATAGCCATTGTATTTATCCCATCCATGCATTCATCCGTGTGTATGATGTGTATGAATGCCGTATTTATTTTTTTTTTTTAAGTGGTTTTTATTTCTATCTAGATGACTGGCTTTTTTGATGTAGATGTAGCTAGAAAAGGCTAATGAAAGTTTGTAAGATAGTTTTGACTTTGAGGGCAGGTATTTCCCTCAGGAAGGGGAAAGAGATCACTATAAGAAATTCAGCTATCACAAGACATTTTACTGTTTTTTTTTACTGTTACTGGCTTCTCTTGATTCCTAGTCTCCTTAACAGCAGGAAGTGATTCAGGCAATACATTTTTTTTATTCTTGTTACTGTTATTAATGTTATTATTATTTATTCTTTGTCTTGAATAGAGTAATTTAGGCATGAACATTTTCTTTTTTAAATTTTATTCCTTAAAGACAAATTCATTTATAAGTGGTCTGCAGGGACTGAACATACACTGAGTACTGTGCCCATCTATTTACACTTTGTGTATTTGAATTGCTGCATTGCATAACAGCTGGTCATTTAATTACACAACAAGAAAAAAGTAGTAGGTCCAACAGGCATGACTGCCTGGTTGCTGTGGGAAGATGAAATAATTTTGAATTTAACATGCTCATCTGAATGGGAGAGGTAGTGGATTAAGGTCATCATCTAACTAGTTTTTAGACCAGGCATTGCAGCATGGACAAGAATATGTCCAGTCTGCTTTGCCAAAGACATTCTCTAGACCTATTAGTACCCAGATAGAAAGAGTAATTTGAAAAGTTTATCATTGGATAATTATTGTAGATATTAGATTCTACAAAACAAAGCTTGTGTAGTAGTTAAGTGCATGGAAATTCACTGAAAGGATTGCACAGCTGTGTCTGCAAACATGCTACATAGCTACATCCAAATGAGTCTGCAAAGTCAAGTTCTTTCAAGAGCAGCAGAACTGTTACTGAGCAGGTTAGTTAACCATCTTAGAGGAAGCCATAACTTAAAGGAGTTCATAATGTTCTCAACAGAGAGCACTGTAATTAGTTCTAGAAAGGATGCTTTTGAATATACCTGCTCAATATTTTTTGAAGCAACACAACAGTCTTGTGTTTTAACATAATCCAAGTAGTGGAGATTTTGGGTTCACTGCATCTTGGACTGAATGGAAACAAAACCATTTGTTACTATCTTTGTTTATTATAATGTTTCTGCCATAATGTTTGGGTCTCTGACAGATGCATATTTAGACAACTAACTTCATTTAAACTGTTAAATTAGAAAGTTATCATCTCTGTTTCACAGATCAGAAACTTAAATGCAAAAAGAGTAAAGCCAAATACTTGGGCATTTGAGTGATGAGATAGGGAAGCAAGTGGTTTCCAGAATCACCAGTAAACAGCAAATACTCAGTTTTTACATAAAAAGCCATTACATCAGCTAGGTATCCTCAAAAAGAGATTCTGGGGAAAAAATTATATTCCATTCCTATTCTCTGCATTTTAAGTCTGGATTCAGTCATATGATTAAATTATATTCTCTGTTTTGGGTTGTTTTGGGTTGTCTTGGGTTGTTTTGGGTTGTTTTGGGGTTTTCTAATTTTTGAGTTGTCTTTGGACTTCAAGATGTGGAAGGGGTATAATTTCTTACAGGTTCATTTAGAGGGATAAAAAAATAAAGAATCATATCAAGTTGCACTACAGATTTTAAAATTCTCTGCTGAAATGACACTACTTATGAGAAACAATAGCCCTTCCAGATGTAATTTATTACAAGTTGCTTATTGAAAAATTTCTAAACTGTATATAAGTGAGGGGTCAGCATTTGAAAAACAGCCACCTCTGGAAGAAGGTACCTCAACAGTATGATAGCACAGGATAGGATAAAATGTAAAGAACAGCTATGAGAAGAAAGATATATTGCAAGTATATGTTTATTAAAAAAAAAAAAAAAAAAAGTCTAAAAAAGAGCAGAAAAGAGGTACATCAGCAAGAACTACTTCATAATCCTATATTTAGAGAGTTTTATTCTGAAAGCTGACATGGTCACATTGTAGTATAATAAAAATTGATAGGATTGAAGCATAAAAGATGGAGGTGTAGAGTGGTAGGAAAGGAATGAATACTTTAGAAACTCAAGGCACTGACAAGAAATCCATGAGCTAATGAATGAGTTAAGTAATGAGTACCTGTTTAGGAGTCACAAGCCAAGATTTTGTGACATTACGCAGACCGCTTGTAACAGACGAGACTGTTTTTTTA
>NW_008630042.1:32181-33148 GCF_000691845.1 Merops nubicus | reverse complement strand
TTTTTTCCTTTTTTTCCCCTTTTTTTCTATTCTCTCCCTCGTTTTTCTTTTTTCTTTCCTCTTCCTCCTCTTATTCCTTTTTTTCCCGTTATCCCCCTTTTCTTTTTCCCCTTCTTTTCTTTTTTTTTCTGTTCCCATTTTTTCTTTTACTCTTTTTGTCTCTTCCCCCTTTTTCCTTTTTCCCCCTTTATTTTATTCTATTTCTCTCTTTTTCCTTTTCCCCTTTTTCCTTTTCCCCTTTTTGCTTTTCCTCTTTTTCCTTTTCCCCTTTTTGCTTTTCCTCTTTTTCCTTCCCCTTTTTCCTTCCCCTTTTCCCCTTTTTCCTTATCTCCTTTTTTCTTTCCCCTTTTATTCCTTTTTTGATTTTATTTCCCCATTTTTCTTTTTTCCCCTTTTCCCTTTTTTTTCTATTATATCCCATCCTTTTATCTTCTTTTGATTTTATTTCCCCATTTTTTTTCCCCTTTTCCCTTTTTTTTCTATTATATCCCATCCTTTTATCTTCTTTTCCCCTTTTTTTCTTTTTTCCTTTTTTTCTCCTCCCTCTTTTCCATTTTTTCTTTACTTTTTTCTATTATCTCCTTTTTTCTCTTTTTTCCTGTTTTCTTTTTTCCTTTTATATTTTCCTTCCCCCTTTTTTATTTTTCCTTTTTTCATTTTTCAGTTGTTTTTTCCCCTGCTTTTTTCCTTTCCTCCCTCTCCACTCCCTTTTTTCCTTTTTATTTTTTCTTACCCTTTCTTTTTCGCTCTTTTCCTCTTTACTTGTGCATCCATGGGAGTGCATCCATAAAGGAACCCACTCCCCCCAAGAAAAAAAGAAAGAGAAAAGGATTTTTACATCAAAACTCACAGTTAGAAATTCAGACAAGTGTTTCCTCCTTCGTTTCCCCCTCTTGTTTTATCCTAAATTCTGATCTGCCAAACCCTTTTTGCCCAAGCTTGTGGCTTTATTGCTGTGAGCGATTGC
>NW_008630042.1:25753-32168 GCF_000691845.1 Merops nubicus | reverse complement strand
AGCAGAGCCACTCAGGAGGTTTTCTCTGGGTTATTTGCTCTCAGGAGCATCTGGGGGGGCTTCAGGGCTGCCCACCAAAGAGATTTGGGTCACACATATCAACAGCTGAAGGAACCCTCAGGTCATGGCTGAGAAATCTCAGTTAAATTTCAGCTCAAAACCCCCAAACCTTTGCAACAGGAGCGTGCTGACATTTCCTGGGGCCAAACTGGCCCTCTTGCTCAAGCCTAGAAATATAAATGGCTCTGGCAATCTATTCCAAACTGTTCCTCTCCCAAAACCACCTCAGGGAGCAGCTTTTGAGCCAAACCCTGTCATGCTGTACGGAGCCATCCCTGCCATGGAGCCCTTAAACAGGGCTGAAAATGAGTCAGTATCTTCCACACCCAGCCCAGGGCCCTCAGGAGGAGCTGCTCCAGGGCTCCGTGGGGCTCACCAGACCTTTCTTTGCCCCCCCAGGAGCAGCTCGGGGACCTGGGATGAATAATTGGCCCCGTTCCCCAATTCCTTATGCCAGTAGATCCCTGATTGCAGGCTTGCCATGGATGCATAAACCCTTTGTCTCCACGCCACGTTCACTCCTCCAGCCTTGCCCACGAAGCTGGATGTTCACAAGGCTCTTTATGCCTGTGGCTGCTCTCCCAAATTATCTGTCTGACCCATCTGGTCGTGGCAATTGCTGTAATCCTGCTTGGCTCCTCCTCATCCACCCAAAGGACAAGGGCAGGATCCCAAAGCTGCTCGTTTGCTCCATCAGAGCACCCCATGATGTCTCTTTTTCTGCACCTTCATCCTTCCCAGCTATAAATATTCAAAAAAATTAGAAATAAACCTTTTTATAGTCTCCAAAAAATGAGGAAACTGGTTTGGAGCTGACACAGTCCCATTCCTGGGGTCTTCCTTCAGGCTGTGGTGGAGGACGTGCTACCCAGGGCTCTGCTACAGAGGTGGCCATGGGAAGGGGGAGCAGGGGCACAGCTCCACCATCTCCAACATCAAGAAGTTCCCAGTTGCAGGATAAAGCCTGCTGGGTCTAAACTGGGTTCACCTACCATGCCATACCATCAACAGAGTCCTCTCCAAAACTTGGACGTGGAAAAGGATTTCAAGCTTTGTTCCAATACTTTTTTTTTTTCATTTTTTTTTTAAATTTTTGGGGATTTTTAATTTTTTTTAATTATTTCTTTAATTATTTTATTTTTAAGCAACTCATCTGAAGCTTTGAAGCCTTTGACCTTAACACACAGGAAGAAAAAACACACCAGTGAGGCACAGTGTCAAGATAACATACAGTGTCCCCCAAACCTACGTGTGATTCCAGACCTTGTCCATCCATTTGTCCTGCTCTACAGCCCATAAAGACCCTCAGGGGCTTTATCAGCTCTTCACAAAACTGCTTCTGTCTAAATAATTAAAGCTAATTTGCACAACGGCAGCCCCTGTGTCACATGCCCCTGTCGAGGGGAAGGGCTATGAATAGAGCTGATGACTTCCCTCTTGAGGAGGATGGGCTCCTGCGTGGTCCTCCAGAGAGCAGCCAGCTCCTGGAGGAGCTCCTGAACCTCCCAAACCTAAAATTCAATTCTAAAAACCAGGAAAAAAAGTCCCCCTGGCCCCGAGGGGTCCCTTGGCTTTGCTTTCACCGGGGGGTTTGCAGGCAGAGGGGAGCAGCAGAGGCTCCTGCAGTGGTTTTCCTCTGTCTGCTGGGCTTGGGTTGTTCTTGGGGTGGTTTTTTTTTTGGTGTGTGTGAACCTGTTTATGCAAGTCAGTGTCATGCTTGTGGGTTTGGGCATGGTGACATCTCTGGGGATGACTCACCAGGGGCCGTTGGAGCAGATGTGGCTCCAGATGTCTCCCAGCCCTGGGGTTAGCTGGTGGTGGTCCCACACCAGCAGGACTCAGCAGACCCCAAGAACTTAGAGCCTGCTTCTCCCAGGCACCTCACCCACCAGCAGCTCCACCCTAAAAATCCTTTGGGTTTTATAAAAAGGGATGGAGGGGGAGGAGAGGAGAGGACAGACCTCCATCCTCCCCATGCCTGGAGAGCTGGTGAGCAGGGTGGGAAGTGCTTAGCCTCAAGGCAGGCTCTAACACCTCCCAGCCAGGGCCTCCAGAAGATTTTGGAGGGTAGATACGAGCTCTTCATCTGCTGGGGACCACAGACTGGCCGCTGAGGTGGTCCCCTGGCTACACAGCCTGGGTTTGCATGGTCCTCCTCACAGCCAGCACAAACAGGGGGGGAAACCCTGAGGTCCTCCTTGGCTTTTAAACACCACATCTTATTTTCTGTGGAAAACACAAGAGGAACAGCCTGGATTTCCCATTTACCTGTGATGGCAAAAAAAAACCCCAACAAACCCAACCAGCAGCAGCAGCACCAGAAACCTTTAAATAAGACGTTTTGGAGGTGCCTGAAAAGAAGCTCAGAAACTCATCCTGGGGGAGGATAATAGTCCCAGAGCACTTAAGAATCACTTCCTAGGCAGCCAACACCCTGCAGTGCTGGTTTTCATGGCAGGGACTGAGCAAGGGCAAGCTGCAGGGCACAGACTGGCCCAGGGCAGTGAGAAGATGGATCTCCATCACCTCAGGACAAGCCTCCCTCCACCCCTGAGGAGCCAGCCTTTATTTGGGGTAGAAAACATAATATTAAGAAGCTCATCTGTGTATCAAAAGGGACATTTCCAGAATCTCTTTCCTGTGCCTCAGTGGGAGCAGCTGCCTTCTGCTCATCCAAAAATCCTGGGGCCTGGCTGCAGGTTCACCCCAAGCAGGGTGAGAGCCCAGGGCTGGTTTCAAAGCCTTTGGGGAGGATGTGGCAAGTAGAGACCTGAAGTTTCTGTTTCTAATCAACTGAACAAATGGTTCCTGTCTGCTTGGCCTGTCTCTGTGCCATCTTTAAATATTTATGTCAACGTATCTATGGTGATGGGTCAGGTTATATAAAGAGGAGGAGGAAAAGGGGGGGAGCAGTGAGTGAGGACAGCAGCAGGAGAGCAAACCCAAGGGGGTTTCCTCATCTAGCCCAGAAGCTCCCAGCTCAGGCTCTGCTGCTCCTGAGCCTGGAAAGTGGACGTTCATTTTTGTTTCTCAGGGCACCAGAGAGCTGTGGCTGGGCTGAGCTGGGTGAGATGCTGTGTGGCAGAGCAGGAGCCCAGAGTCTCTGCTGTACAATCGATGTATAATTCATTAGGAGGTGAATAAAGTCTGGAGTAGCTGCTGGGAGTGGGATAAAAAGGACTCAAGCCCAGCCAGGAGCAAGCTGCTGCCCATGGGGGGTTGGCCAAGCCCAACCCCACCTCCTGATGCTGAGGACAGAGAGGGGGTGTTTTGCCCTGGGGTAACATCAACAACCCACCGAGCCCATGACTCCTGGGAGAGTCATCAGGGATGTGTGTTTTCCTGGGAAAAAAATCCTGGGAAGGCCTTTTCCTTTGCACTGGCTGGAGTCTGAGGGAGCAGCATCTGGGAGGCAGGAGGGGATCTCTGTGGGTGGGCACCTCTGGGCTCAGCTGAAGGTTTCTCTCCCAAGATGTCCCAGTTCCTCCCAAACTGAGCGACTGTCCTGTGTCTCTTCCAGATAAAGAGATTTTTGGTGGGTTTTTTTTTCCCCTCAGACCCTCCAGGCAGGGGCAGATAAGCAGATTGCCTTCAGGCATTAGTCTATCTGGTGGACCCCTAAGCTGGGAGATGACCCAAGCTAGCACTGCCTTGTGCTGGGAGGAGGAGGATGGCTCAGTGGGGAGCAGAGCAGCCTCAGCAGCAGGCCTGCAACCCGTCATGGCTTTGGCAGCTATGGCCAAAAGCTGCAAAACAAACACCACGTGTGGTTTTCCAAACCAGGCTCTGAGGCTGTTCCAGCTACTGCTCCCCCTGAGCTCCCCCCAACATCCCACCCCCTGCTAGGACAGGGCTGATGTTCCCTGCTGGTTGCTCACCCCCCCAAGAGAGGAGCTCTCTTGGAAAATCCCTTTCCACCCCAAAAATTTTGGTGGAAAATCCCTTTTCACCCCAATGTAGCATTTCACTAAAAGAGTGAACTGCAGTAAGACAAGTTACAGGGCACGTGTGATCTGGCCACGTATGCAGAGCAGCTTCTGACCTTACCCATCCTCAGCTGGGCTGCTGGAGATCTCCTGTGTGGAGCATTGACATCCTCTGGCTGCATTTCTGGAGGAGATTCACAACCAGGTGCTTTTACAAAGGCAGTGCTTCTGCATCTGGCTGAGAAGAAACGTGTCCATCAACCATTTCTTAAAAACTAGTTCATAGAATCATGGAATCATAGAATCATAGAACTGTTTTGGTTAAAAGAAACCTTGAAGATTGAGTCCAACCATCCCCCAGCACTGCCAGGTCCCCACTGCCCCGTGTCCCTCACACCACATCTCCACAGCTTGGAAACCCCTCCAGGGGTGGGGACTCCACCACTGCCCTGGGCAGCCTGGCACAGCCCTGGGCAACCCTTTCACAGAATAATTTTTTCATAAATGCAACCTCAACCTCCCCTGGCACAACTTGAGGCTGTTTCCTCTTGTCCTGTCCCTTGTTCTTGGGAGCAGAGCCCGACCCCCCCCTGTGTCGCCTGTCATGAGCTGGGCAGAGCCAGAAGGTCTCCCCTGAGCCTCCTTTGCTCCAGGTTCCAGCTGCTCCTCACAATCCACGTTCCCCAGACCCTTCCCCAGCCTCACTGCCCTTCTCTGACCACACTCCAGCACCATAATGTCTTTCTTGTAGCAGTAAGTGGCTTCCCCATCACCCCAGTTCTGCCAAGATCCACTGGAATTTGCCAGATTCTGAGGCTTGCCCTGCAGTGTCTCCTGGAGGAGCTGGCTCAGGCATAAATCAGAGCTGCTCAGCACAGGGGCTGCTGCATGAGGAAGTTGTATTTCAACAGCAGTGAGAACTGACAGACACACAGTCACTAGGGCAGGAAATAGCAAACCAGCCTGGAGCCAAGCCAACACACCACGAGGCTGAAAGATTCCCACTCTCCTCACCACCAAATCCCCCTGGAGAGTCAGGAAATGGCTTAACCTGCCTGTTTCAAAGCACTTGGAGCTCCTCAGGGTTTTTTTCTGGGTGCTGAAAAACCTGTTTGGGAGAAGCCTTGAGCATCTTCAGCTGCTGAGCAAAGCTGTGCCCTGCTCACCTCCAGTTCTGCATGAGCAGCACGTTGGAACAGCAGCAGCTGCTGGCCTGGGAAGGCTCCCCCAGCTCAGAGGCTGTGGTCATGCCACCCATGGCACATGGTGAGCTCCACGTTGAGCCCCAGGGGAATGAGCCCACGCTGGCAGAGCAGGGCCTGAGGGGTGCATGGCAGGATGGAGAGCAGCACAGATGGCTTCTTGTTGATGCTCCCCAGCTCTGGAGAGAATCCCAGGCTGATTTGGGTGGGAAGGGACCTTTAGAGGTCATCTGGTCCAACCCCCCTGCAGGGAGCAGGGACATCCCCAACTAGTTGCTCAGAGCTCCATCCAACCTCACCTGGGATGGTTCCAGGGATGGGGCAGTGACCACCTCTCTGGACAACCTCAGCCAGGCTCTCCCCACCCTCATCATCCAACATTTCTTCCTTCTCTCCAGTCTCCATCTCCCTTTTTGAGTTCAAACCCATCCCCCCTTGTCCTGCTGCAACAGACCCTGCTACAAAGTCTGCCCCCAGCTTTCTGACAGGCCCCTTGAAGTCCTGAAAGGCCACAAGAAGGTCACCTGGCCTTGGGTTGCTCCTTCTTCTTGCATCCTCAGACAGAGCTGAGGTTTTGCCTAAATTAAAGGGCAATTCACAAGCTCCCACACACCAACTGTGATCGCCCAGGTCGCCTTAGTGCAACCAACTGATAATTGCCAGAGCTTAATTGACAATTAGTTGGAGCCAATTCCCAATTAAATATTTAACTTTGCTCCTTGGGTCTCGCTTTGATTTTTTTAGTATTTCTTTTCCTCCTGCCCGTGCCTACATAAACAGCAATTTCTCTCCTACCAGGGTTTGAATGTTGACATGATTATAACAACCAGCTTCTGCCCGTGCAAGCCCCAGGAGGGCTGGCTGGCTCTGCAGGTGTTTCCCAGCCTGGTTGTTGGCTTTGCATCCCCACTGCTCAGCTCCAGGCTCTTATCCCAGCAAAAATCTCTCTTTTGTTCTACCCAACACCGGGTAAAAATCTGGGCAGCGCTCACAAACAGGTTCCTGAGGTTTTGCTCAGGTTGCACAAGAGCTGTCGTTTAGCCTATCGTGAGCAGCAAATTAGTCAAGTGGAAGCACAGTGATAGCAGGAGGGGGATTTTTCTGCTGGCAGAGCTGTACACCCCCCCCACTGGGCAGCCGCTCCCCTGGCAGCTCCAGCCAGCCCTGGGTGCTGCCATTCCTCCAGCTCTGAAGGAGATGCTAACGCTGCACTTCTCTGCAACAGGT
>NW_008630042.1:3969-25713 GCF_000691845.1 Merops nubicus | reverse complement strand
TGCTGGGAATGGTGCTGAGATGCCATCACGGGGTGGTGGGAGCCCCTGCTGCACCCCAGGCAGGAGCTGTGGGAGGAGAACGTGTCCATCCCAGCACTGCTCTGCCACCCCCTCCTCAAAGACACTGCTCCTCACAGGGCAGCTCCAGCCACGGGGGAAATGGGAATAAAGATCATGAGACCAGAGGAAGGAAAGGGACTTCCAGCTCCCTAAGTGTTGTGGTTTGAGGCTTGGAATGGGGGCATGACCTTCCAGCAACTGGGAGGACCCCGGGTGGGGGTGAACCATTGTATTCCCTCCCCCTTCCCACACACACTCTGATAAGAGGCAAGAAGTGGGTTCTAATTTCACTCCTGCCTTGGAGCTCAGAGAGGGAAGTTCTCCTTTCACTCCGTGGGACCCTGGAACCATTTCTGAGGGTTTTGTATATTTTATTTTTTGTATTTTTCCCCTAATCTTTGTATATATTATTTTCCTTACCTCCCTTTTTCATTTTCTGTTCCTCGTTAAACAATATACTTCATTTTTTTCCCAAAAAAATCTCTCTCTCGGGGGGGGGAGAGGTGAGTACATAGTTCTGTTCCATGTGGGTCCTGCCCTGAACCCCTTTTTACACAGAACCAGGACACTAGGACAAGAAGCTTCACTCTTCCAGCCTGCTGGGAAGAAGAAAGGATGACTCTCCAAGCACAGCATCCCCTCCTGAGAGGGTTTGGTGAAGGTCACGTCCTCATCCCTGCTGCTGCCACAGCAGAAATCCTGACAGAGGTGTGAAAGCAGCAGCCACAGACCCCACCCCCTCCTACCCCTCCCCAGTGCTGCTGCTTCTGGTGAAGCTTCAGCAGCCACGAGTGATTGAAGGGAAGTGGGAGCACCATGGCCTTGCAGGTTTCTGTGTCAGATACCCCTGACTCCTCTCTCTGATCATCTCTTTACAGCAAAGATTGGCCCAAGAAGGAGGAGCAACTAAAGCTTTAGCAGTCCTGGTGGTGAAAGCTTTAACAGAGATCTTTTCTACCTGACTTTGGAGGTGAGGAGGCTTTAGCAGGTGTCCTTCAGTGATAACATGATTGACTCCATCTCCAACATCTTTTGATATGGCAGAACATCATCAGTTGTCTCACAGAGAGATGGGCAAGACCTGACAACCTCGTGTTTAAAAAAGTGAAATTGTATAGAAATACTCTGGTTTTTATCACTTAAATGTGTCCTTAACCTTTTTTCCTGCCCCTGCTTGCCTTACTCCTCGTGAGGTACCTCCCTGCTGCCCCAGCAGCTGGTCCAGGGTGGGATGAAGCTGCTGAGTGGCTCCTTTTCCTCCTGAAGACCAACCACCCTTTCCCTCTGGTTGCTGGGACAGGCAAGCACCAGCTGCCCAGGGAATCTCTCTTCCCAGCACTGGAAGAATTCCTGAGAGCTTTCCATGCCACAACCTCCTGAGCAACACAGGCAGCCTGGTGCCCAGCAGAAGAGGAGAAGGAATGATGACCCACTGCAAGAAATCCTTCTCTATGGAAGCAACCATGAGTCACAGGAGCTGCCAGCTGGCCTGAGGAATAACAGCAGCAGTGGCCTGGACAGCAGCAGCTGGAGCTCACAAGGGAGATTGTCCCTCTCTGGAGAGCAATACACTAAAGAATACACACAGCCATGGGAGCAAATCTCTCTCCTCTGCTAGAAACCTTGGGGGTGTGTTGGCAAGGGCACCAAATCTCCAAAAATGCCAACCAGGTGCTGTAGTAGGTTGGCAGTGGCCTGGACAGCAGCAGCTGGAGCTCACAAGGGAGATTGTCCCTCTCTGGAGAGCAATACACTAAAGAATACACACAGCCATGGGAGCAAACCTCTCCCCCCTGCTAGAAACCCTGGGGTGTGTTGGCAAGGGCACCAAATCACCAAAAATGCCAACCAGGTGCTGCAGTAGGTTGTACCACTGTCCTTGTGTGTGCAGGAGCCTCTGCCCCAGAGCCAGGAGCTGTGCTGAACATCAGCAGGGGGTTCCACGTTCATCTCAATGAACAATTGCTACTCACTGGTTTTTATAGAAATGTTTTGGGTTGGAAGAGACCTTTAAGACCGTGTCCAGCCACTGCCCCATGTCCCTCAGCACCACATCTCCATGGCTTTTAAATCTCTCCAGGGATAAGGACTCCACCACTGCCCTGGGCAAACCCATCACCCCTGGACAACCCTTTTAGGGAAGAAGTTTTTCCCTAATATCCAACCTAAACCTCCCCTGGGACAACATGAGGCTGATTCCTCTTGTCCCATCCCTTGTTCCTTGGGAGCAGAGCCCGACCCCCACCTGGCTCCAGCCTCCTGTCAGGGTGTTTTTGAGAGCAAGGTCTCCCCTGAACCTCCTTTTCTCCAGCCTAAACAACCTAAAAGGCTAAAAGCCACCAGACAGCAGAGGGGTGAATGCTGCTGTTGGCCCAACAGACATTTCACCTAGCTGTCCCACGTCCAGCAGGTGCTCCACCTGGTGCAGGGATGGGTTTCAGCTCAGAAGTGGCTCTGCCTCCTTGCAACGAGGGCAGAGCACACCAGGGAGCTGTTGCCTGAGCTAGACTGAGAGCTGAGCTCTTCAGGCATTGAGGCTTTTAAGATTTCTGTTTATTATTGATCAGGTAACGTAAAGAGGACGTGGAGTTGGACATTGTGTTGTTTGACCTGGCTGGAGATCAGTCCTGTTCTCTTCTAGATTTCAACTTCAGTCCTGTCATGTGTCATATCAAAGTCCTTTTGTATTGCACAGCAGCACAGGCAGGGAGTGAAGCTGGATAAACACAGTGCTAGGGCTGGAAGCTGAACAAGCCCCTGTGAAACCAGTGTGGCATCAAGCTCTGGGAGGCTGACTAGATCCAAAGAATCAAAAAAATTATGGTGTATTGCCTTGGTGAGGAGGAATAACAGAGAGATGTGTCCTTGTGCTGCTCATCTGCTTCAAACCTCACGCACTGCTTTGATTTCTTTTACCTGATCTTTACCCAAACCTCTGTAAATTCAGCAATAGTTGAAAACAAGGGGAAAAACAGCCAAAAAACAGGCTTAGTTGGAGCCTACACACGTGAGCATGATCAGAAACATCTCCTAAGGCATCGTTAGGAGTGTCCAGGCACGAGAGCATTTCCCAGCAGCAGTTTTGTTTTCCCAGCTTGGTGTTCAGGTATTTGCCAACAGCACCAGCTCAACCCTGGGCTGTGGTCCAAAGCCACCTTCCCAGATCTGCACCTTTGGGGGTCACAGGGAGCTGCTCAGATGACAGCACGAGAGAAGTTTGGTTTCATGCTGTGATGTTTGTTGGGTTTTATCTTCCTTTTTTTGTCCTGAGGGGCTGTTTGGGTCCTGCTTGTGGAGCTACAGCCCATCCATCCCCCGGTGAGGAGCTCTGCATCCCCAACCCCAGTCCTTGTCCATGCTCAGCAGAGGGGTGGGACTGCTCCTCTGCAGAGCATCTTCTGCCCTGATGGGCTTGGGAGCACACAGCAGCTCCTGGTGTGGGAAGGGCAAACGTGGGACACACATCCCACCCCCACGAGATGTCTTCCTGGGGGACTTCAGGTGTCTTCCTGCTCCAAGAGCTGCCTCTACCTGCTTGGGATGCCCAACTGGGGGGTTTCTACCTCTCTCTCAAGATGTATTTGCCTTTCCGGGCCAGGTTGCTGCTGAAGTGGATGGAGAACCAAAGGAATGAAGTCAGGAACATCCCATAAATCTAAAAGGAAACAAAAGAGATGAGCACACAATTAAATGCTGAACCAACGACGATGCTCCAAGTGATCCCCAAATGTTGCCTGTTCTTCTTGGCCCTTCTGAATTTATATATCAGGATGTCACATTTTTCCTCAGCAGAGTTGTTCCCCAGTAAAACAAACACCAATTCCAACAGGAGAAAGAGAAAAAAAAAATCCCAACACGTGGTGAAAGCATCTGATTGGAATTAGCACAGCACAGCTCAAACCCAGCCCTAAAAATAGCAAGAAACCAAACCAGGAAATCCAGATTTCAAATTCCTGCCTCAAAACGTTCCCCTGTGCAAACAAACCCCATCTCCCTCCTAACAGCTTTCTGTAAAAACAACACAGGGAGGAGAAAAAAAACACCCAAACAAACAACAAACCAAAACCCCTCCTGTATTTTTCTTTTTTGGAGTAAAGAAAAACCCAACAGAACAAAAAAGCCCTGACAAACCCCAGCCCCCACCCCATGCCTGTGCACAGCTGGGAGTGCAGAGGACACTGTGTTTTGTAGAATTATAGAGTGATTAGAGTTGGAAGGGACCTGAAAGAACATTTTCCCAACCCCCCCCCTTGCCATGGGAAGAGACACCTCCCACTAGACCAGGTTGCTCAAAGCTCCATCCCTGCTGTTCTTGAACACTTGCAGTGCTGGAGCATCCACAGCTTCCCTGGGCAACCTCTGCTAGCTGAAGAACTTCTTCCCAACATCTAAATCTAAATCTAAATCTAAATCTAAATCTCCCCTCTTCCAGTTTGAAACCATCACCCCTGATCCCATACTGTGATATTCAGCCTGGTGAATCCAGCAGGATTTGCACAGGTAAATCCAGGGTAAAGCTGGGGGGGATAACAAAGGGTCTTTCCTAAAATTCTGCCTTGACCTGCCAGTGCCTTTGCTCAGAGCTGGATCTGGGGACACGTGTGCATGGTTGGCCGAGGGCCAGTGAGATCAGAGCAGCTCTAGCCCTCCTCACAGGCTTCCTTTGCATCCTGCCATCACAACAGCGAGGCAGGCAGCCAGGTTTCCTCTTGCACAGGCTTCAAAGACCTTATCTGGTCACTGCATCAAGCTGGGACAAAAGATCTAGGTAAGAAAAATGCTCCTGCTTCTGGCTGAGTGGAGCTGGGGGGAAAGTAGAAAGCAACACCAAATACTTCACAGAGACTTCACATCTCTAGCCCCATAGCAATGCCTGATGCTTCTGCTCGTTTACTACCCCCAGCATTAAATACAAAAGTGTTTGTTCCTCTGGGATTTGCTGAGATGGAGAAGAATCTGCTAACCCATCATTGTGCCAAGGAGGACACGAGGAGCCAAGCAACCTCCATTCACTCAGGAAAGGTTGGCCCAGCTGAGGAGCAGCAGGGAGGTATCACAGCAGACCAAACCTGCTGGTGCTCAGCAGCTTTCAAGACCTTCCAAGCCCTGGCAGTGCAAAGTGAGTCCTGGTGGGCACTGGGCAAGGAGAGACAACAAGTTTCTTAAATTATGAAGCTTTTTCTGCAGCTCCTTTCCCTGCCAGCTTCTCACCTGATCCACAAGCCCTGTGCCAGCCTCTCCTTTGCAGGAGAAGACCTGCAGGCAAGCCTGGGCAGATGAAATGCAGGCAGTGCTGCAGCCTGCTCCTGCTGCTCCTCACTGTCAGCTGCCAGGCTTAGTTTGGGTAGAAAACCCATTTTGTGAGCCTAGTCCTGCAGGAAAACCCCTCCAGCCACCAGCCTGGCCCAGCCAGGTCCTTGCCCTTCCTTCATTTCCATGGTGGAGGCTACCATCACTTGTTTCTCTGCTGCTGGCCCCTAAATTTAACCCCCAGAAGCTAGAGTGTGGACTGATTTGGGGTGTGCCTGCCCCCCTGGATCCTGCCTCTTGGAGCCCCAAGGCCATGGAACACACAAAGGTACCGTGAAGCCGATGGTGACGCCCAGCAGCGTGGAGACCAAGTCCATGTGCTTCTTCAGGAAGTCCTGGATCTCTTGCAGACAGTCCTGCCAGCAGAGAGACACCCCTTTGCAGCCCAGCAGCAGCTCCGTGGGGTATAATTAACATCCATTAGCCCTCAGAACACCAGCAGCCCCACGGAAATCCAGGTGACAACACGACGCCTGCGTTGTGGAATTCTTCTCGTGGTGGCTCCTCCATCCACCTCATGGAAGAGGAAGGCAGTGGACTTGATGGAGCTGCTGCTGGGCATCATCTTCCTGCCTCATGACTTTCCATTTGATTACCTGCTCGATGGCCTTGGAGAAAAGAATCACAGCAAATCCCCCACTTGCTGCTCGTGGGACACTTTCTAATCCTCAGAATCTAGTGCCACGTGGGGAAGTCCTACAAGGTTTTTGGAGCTCAGATGACATGCCCTTAATATTTTACATTCTCTGCACACAGAGATGAGGAGGAAGCTGGGGGGGAAGTGACAAGCTGCAAACACAAGCATTTTGAAGGAAACCACATCTGCAGTTCCAAGACCCACTGGGGCTCCTCCAGCAGGTGAGATGCCACCTCACTGAAACTACAAAACCCCAAGAGAACAACCCCCAACCCGCAGCAACCCCAAATGGTCATCAAGCCACTCTCCTCATGAACACTTCAAGACCAGTGAGGTACAAACAGTTTGGAAGTGGCAGCACAGCCCCACTGTGGGGAGAAGGAGACCTCTCCCTTACCCGTCCTGCATCTCGTGCCTGGCCAGGTGGGCACGTCCTGCTCTCCACGTTGGCAGTGTCCCCAAATGGAGAGTGCTTCCCACAGCACAGGAACTGGAAAAGAGAGAGGGAAGTCTGCCAGCTACCCACTGGAACCCTCCCCTCCCCACCAGCTCCTGTGGCAGGAGGTGCTGGTGATGGGCCACCACCACCTTTCCTCCCAGTTGCCCCAGGTAGGGACACACAGCCAGGAGCACAAGCACGTAGGTGAGCAACCAACTGCTGCAGCAATGGAGGTGAAATTCAGAGGAGATTGGACGGATCTGGCCCCAAATTGTCTGTCCCCCTCCAGGACTGCTGCCTGGGGTTGGGGCCAAGCCTTCATGGCCCACCATGGTCACAGCAGCTCTCATGGTGGCTGCTCTGGGAAACCAGGGGATGCTCATGGTGGTCCTGGTGCTTGCTGGGGGTGGGGGGTCCCCAACAACACCCACTGTGGAGCTGGCTAGAGCCAGGGTGAGCTGGCCAGCTTGGAGCTCCAGCAGAAGGCAAACAACAGTAGGAGTAGAAGGGTTGTTTCTGCATCAGTTGGAAGGAGCTAAACCAAGGAACTGATGAAGTGGGGTGTTGTGGCAGGTTCCCCTTGTCCAGGGGAACTCTGGGCATGCTGTGCTGCTCCACCGTGTTTCAGAGCAAGCAGAGGGGTCTCCTGTGCTGGTGGCATCCTGGGTGGTGGGTTTGTGGAGCTTGCTGCAGCCTCCAGCAGTGCCCAAGGCCACGGAGCCTCCAGGGCTCCTCAGCAGCAGGCTCAAGGGTAAACAGGAATAACCAAGTCTAAATACTTCTGCTGGTCAGTGTAGGATTCCCCACCTCTCTCCATCTGACTGGGGACACCAGAGAGGTGGATATCCACCTTCTCCTGCCACAGGTAGGGAGCACAGCAGAGGGCCTGCTGAGACAGACAGCATATATATGTCAGCTAGGGTGCAGAAGCTTTGGAGATCTTGCACCAGAGCGATGCTCAGGGAGGTGACATCTTTCCACCTTTCATCATCTGGTTGGTCAAAGCTGGGAAAGGAAGAGTAGGAAGGGAGAAGCAGACTCCATAGCAGGCTGGAGGACAAGTCCTGAGGGGAACGTGGTGTTGTACCATCCACGAGGCAGAGCACAAGCATCAGCCTCAGCCCCTTGTGACCACCAAGAAGATACCCCAGGGCAAGGTTGCCTGCTGAGGCTGAAAGATGACTTACTGCTTCATGGATGGCAGTCAGCTCGTGCCTCCTGAAGCTGGAGATGTTCCTCCTCACCTCCTCGTACACGAGGTCATACACATCCATCATGCTGTCCTCCACCTGCAAGGAAAGCAGAGATCCATGTGTGGACATCACTGACTGAGGGCATCTCTGGAGGGAAGTATGCTCCTCTCACAGCCCCCCAGAAGCTCTCCCAGGTCTAGTGAGACAAGCAGTGCAGCTATTCAATGGCCACCATGCAGCAGCAGGAGCTGGTGCACGACCCACCACGCACCAAGGGGCACGTGCAGCATGGTGGACCCCACAAAGAGGGGCTATGATGCTGCACGTGTGCCACCTTCTGCTCCACATGGACCCTTCAGCATCCCAACTGGGTCTCACCAGCTCATGGCTGGAGCTTTTGGCCAGTTTTGGGTCTTGGGGTAGAGAAAAACCCTGGTGCCTGTGAGCAGTGTGCCTCCAAGTCCTTCTTCTAGGTGGGGGTGACACCATCTCCCCGTCCTGATGGGTGACAGTGAGGACAGGCACACATGACTGTGGGATGCCAAAAGGAAGAGGTGAGAGGACCTCAGGTGGCTGGTGTTATCCCAGTGACAGAGGAGCTCCTCCAAGTAGAGCCAGAAAAAAAATAACAGAATGATTCAGTGATGAATCAGACCCTAAATATTAAGCAAACATGTGAGAACTCACAGCTTGACAGATCCCAGCCAGCTCCTGCTCGGGTTTCAAAGGGAAAAATATGACAATTGCCTTCAGCTCCTGGAGTCCAACCCTTATTTCTTCCTTTCATTTCCCCTTGGTTCCCTGGCAGCATCGATCCCAGCAGCCCTGCAGGCAGCACTTGGCTCTCAGGAGAGAAAATCGATGGGTGAGATGGAGAGGGGTGGCCGTGCCAGGAGGCACAAGCCCTCCAGAAGCAGAGCCAGCTCTCAGCCAGGCTCTTCAGCTCGGTCTTAAGGGGCTCTGCTTCAAAATTAGGGGGTGGAAAAGCCCAACGCTGTGTGCTTGAGGGCAGCTGAGGTCATCTGAGGTGCTTACATCCATCACTGCAATCTTGCTCTAGCCTGCACGGCTGTCAAAGCACCAGCAGCTAATGGAGGTGATAACCAAGGAGGGGGGAGAGTGAGGCTGGGATTACTCATATCCAGCTCGGCTCTGTGCCACCAGGGATAGAGTTTAAAAGCTCACCTCTGAAGGTTTTTTTGTGGCTATCAGCATGGCATAGACAAGGAAGGGTTTGGGGGCTTCTCTGCAGCAAAGCTGCTGTCCCCCCAGGATGCTCCATCACGGAGCCATCAGTAGGTGAGGCAGGAGCCACCCAGCTTTAACGAGGGGTCTGAGGATGGGCAGGGCACAGATATTCTGAGCCAAGGATGAAAATCCTCCATAGCAAGGTGCAGGATGCTGAGTTGTCCCAGAAGTGAGGAGGGAGGATGCTCCTTATCTCCCAGGTATCAAGATCTCCAGCAGACTCATGCACCGTCCTGAGCAAACCTTAAACCCCAATAAAAAAAGGAAAACATCCAAAGCTTTTCTAACTTCTTGTGGGCCACGGAATAGCTTTCCAGCAGCAGCAATTAAATAAATGGACTCAATAAAAAGAGCATCCATTTCCACTGAAGAATCGGATTAAGAATAATGAAAAGGGAATCATCTTTTGACCTCCTCTTGTGGCTTCGTGTTGCTGAGGAAGGAAGGAAGGACAGAGCAGCCAGCTTCTTAACCCAGGAGATGATTACCTTCTGAATATCCCAATTACAGCCTAAGAGGGAGGAATAAAAACTACTTTGTGCTGTGACAACGTGCATCTGGGTCTCAGTAAGGCGAGGGTGCTGCGTGTGCAGCTTTTGCCTTTTCATGTTTCTCCTCAGGCTGCTGAACTTCCCCCTCAACGCCCACATTTGGAGGACTTGGAAACAAAGTTGAAGAAGGGTTCAAGCAAGTTTATCCAGTCAAGCAAGAGTTCAAGAGGTCAGAGCCATCCAGAAGTTTAACTGCTTCTACAGGTCTGCTGAACGCTGGGCCAGGGAATGTTGGGCCAAGTAGTTTTAAGCCCTTTGGCTTGATTGGCCCCATTGCCCAAAATTTTGGGAAAACAGGCAAAAAATCACCTTTGACTGACGTGAATTTGGGAATGGATCTGGCTGCTGACTTGACCATGGTGTTGAACTTCAACCAAGACCTTGTGATCAACCACAAGAGGATCAAGAGAGGTCCTGTCTGAGCAGTGGTGGACCTCTGCACAGTCCTCATTATTTTAGGTAATTAGAGTCACACAATGACTCTACACATGGAGATTGTGGCTTCTTGAAGGGTAAGAGTGGACAGGAAAGCACTGAAGGAGCAAAATGCCCATAAAAAAAGCTATGGCAGAAAATTATTCCACCATTCCACAGCCACCTCAACTGGTGATGGTGCTGAGGGTAAATCTCCAGGGACACAACTGCTGAAGACTTAATTGCACCCTGCTCCTGAGCTTTTTTGGGAGCTGGCTTCTCACTTATTTACCAATTTATTTTCTTTTCCCATCTTGTCAAGCAGCCTCCAAGAACTGAAAGCACAAGGGATTAAATGGAAGATGATTTCCAGCAATAATTTCCTTTTAGAATGTGTGTCTGGGCAAGCCTAAAAGTACAATTTGCTGATTAGTCCTTCTCAGCATTTCTATCTCATAATTATATCTAGCTTTTATATCCAGCTATGATCCAAATACACTATTCAGAGCCTAGTAAAGGAATATCAAACTGCAAAACCATATTTAAAGAGTGATTTGACTGCAGTTGCTCCACGCTGTCTGATCTTTTGGGCTAAGATTGTTTGATTTTGGAGGGGAAAATTGCTGTCTTCATCCAACACGATGGTCTGGTTTTCAAAGATTAACAGCAGAGAGTTTTCAACATTTCAGTAGATCAGAAGTCAGCATAAATACTAAATAAATAAATAAATACTAAATCTTTGTGTTTATCACTGGCTGTTTCCTTCTGGTCAGGAGACACAGAGGATGGGAGAGGTCTGGTTTAAGAAGAGGAGACTACAAGAGCAAAAGATTGCATGAGAAAACCATCACCTCAGCAGCTTCTCTGCCTGGGATGGGCTTGTGTTCACCCTCAGAGCTGCAGCTGAGCTCTGAAGCACCCGTCACACGTGGCAGCAACTCTCCAGCCCAAAATATCCTGCCAACTCGTGCATGCCTAATGATGCCAAAAATAAAGCCTGAAAACACCAGACAGGTGGTTTCATGACCTGTCCTTCTTTGCCACAATATTTTATCCAGCTAGTGCAGATTTTCCCCTGTATTTTACTTTGATCTGAGACATAACACAGAGAAGAGCTCAACTGCAGCACTGCTTTGGACTCAGCCCCCCTCCTCCACAGATCCCCACCACACACTCCACTGATGGGCAACTTTGGGTCCATCACCTCAAAATAACTTTGCTTTTTCCATTTCTTCCACCAGATGTTGGAGAAAAAAGAGAACATTAAAAATACTCAGTGTGCTTCCTCTCATGGTTAAGCAACAAGATGCCCTTTGAGCTTGAGGGGTTATGGTGATACTGTGAATAGGAGGCTTTAAGGAAGCCCCATCCCTTAATTCAGACTGTACTTAGCCCTTAATGGACTGAGACAGGAGGAGAAAAAGTCTGTCTGGGCTTCTTCTCAAAAGGTTTCACACTTCCCCCCTCTTTCCTAGAGGCATCATTATGGTCAAGTGGATTTTCCTGTCCCTATGGGCATGCTGTGACCCACTTCTGGAGGAGGATTTCTGGGCAAAGCTCTCCCTTGGAAGGAGAATGCATCTATGATGCTCATCATGAAGCATCATCTGGGCTTTGGCTTAAGAAAAATCTCCAGGTTAAGTGATATGGAGGTCACACCTCCCAGAGATTCTTTTCCTGGAAGAAGCTGAGTGAAACGTTCTAGCTCTAAATTAGTCAAGTAATTGCTGCCTTCCATTTCTGTCTGCATTCCTTAATGAGGCATTCATTTAGGGACAGTGAAGAGGGGTTGCTGGATCCAACAAATGGAAAAACACCCCTGAGATGGATGCAGCTGACTCAACAGAGTAGCATTTTTCACTTAAACTAAAAGAAAGAAGGAATTTTAAGCCTGTTTATCATCCTCTACATCCTTCTCCCCCTACCAAGAAGCAGAATTTATGACTGCAGGAAGGCATTTACTCTAAAGCCATTAACGTTCTTGCCCTTGGCTATTAGAAACTAAAGCCAATTTTTTTAGTCTTGCCTCCTTCAAGAGCAAAATTGACATTTTTTTTTGACTGGGGTTCTTTATCAAGGATGATTTTTACCTGTCACTGGATTTGGAACAGGAAGCTCAGAGAAGGAGGTCAGTTTGCAGCTCCCTTTGCAAGCCAGAGGAGTCAATGGACCTCCCACTGGCAGTGAAGACCCATCTAGGCAACCTGAGCTGGTTGCTTGGCTGGATGTTGGAAAACTAATGTAGACTTGTACCCAGAACAATGATTGAGGCTTATTCTGTGAACCACCTTTGCAAGCCAGGCCAAAAATCCCTCCACGAAGCTGAAGCTCAAGGAGAATATCATGAAAGATGATGTCAGGGTTGTCTCAGAGGCAAGCCCACCTCTCTGCTTAGCAGGAACACTCCTGACATGGCAAGGAGAAGGAGAAGCATGGCAAGCAGAGGGAGGACCTTCCTCTCCTGTAGCTCCTCATGTCTTTGAGGTGCCAAACAGAGCACGTGTGCTTCAGCTTCAGAAGAAACTGCATCCTCAGCACCTCACTTGGAGACATTTTTGGTGTTCCCAAGGACGTGCTCACTAGAGTCACCCAAACATCCCTTCAGAAGCAGCTACTGCAAGACGCCCATGCTGTGCTAGGAACTGCAGATGTGAAACTGGAGTCAAGAGGTCAACTCCTCAAAATCCTTCCTTCTTCCACTAAGAAAAGCTCCAGGGCACTTTGCAACTTCTGCCTTCCCTCTCCTCCCCGACGTGCTCGTGGGCACGTGGTCACAGCCTGGCAGGAAGGGCTGAGGCAACTGCCTGGGCTTGGAAGAAGATGTTTTGAAGAGATGTTTGGGTTTTTGAAGAGATGATATCATTGCAGTGAGACAGAGAAGGGAAAACTGCTCTGGGTGCTTCAGCAGAGCAACTCCCACCATGTGGACTGAGCACGTGGTAAGATGTATATATTTACATAGGATCATAGAATTACAGAATCATTTTGGTTGGAAAAGACCCTTGAGAACATCAAGACCAACTGCTAACCCAGCTCTGCTGAGCCATCACTAATCCATAGAACCACAGAATGTCTGGGCTGGAAGGAACCTCCAAAGATCATCTAGTCCAACCCCCCTGCAATAAGCAGGGACATCTCCAACTAGCTCAAGCTTTTTTGGGTCCATTTTTCTTGGTCTGTTGGAATTTTTCTTGGTTGGTTGTTTTTTTATTTAACAAACTTTAATTATTTCAGTTCATGAAATAATTAAAAAGTTCATATTTCAGAACTGGAAAACCAACAAGCTGCCAAATGCCCCCACCGACCCTTTGTGCTCCCATCACTCAAGACACCCACAACCTTCATGAACCTCCCAACACTCAGAGGATCTCACTCATCCCCACACTCTCACCTGCACTACTCAAAACCAGTGCCAGGCAACTCTGCTTCCCAACACAAAGCATTAAAAACCATGGGAAATGCTTTTAGCTTATAAAAATTTGCCCCAACCCTGTCACCTCGGAGGTGGTGGTGAGCACCCTACAACCATGTGAAGGTTGGGTGTGCCCATGGGTGATGCTGACCATCCAAGCAGCCTCAGGTCCCATGGCTGGTGCTGCTGGAGCTGAGGCTCTGTGCAACAGGAACAGAAACACCAGGAAAGAATCATGATATTCCAAACACAAAAGGGGAGAGGGGTCCCCCCTGTTTTCTTTTTCCCATGAACTTCAGAGACCTGGAAAACTCGGTGCTTAAAGTGAGTGTGTGCCTGGCAGAAAACCAGCCAGAGCAAGGAGGACATCAGGTTATTCACAGGGATTTCAGATCACTGCTTTCTGAAAATACCCCTGAAAGGGCCCTGTGAGCAGCCACAGTCCTGATCCAGCCCCATTGAATCAAAAACCCAAAGGAAACTACCTGCATGCTCCAGAGAGGGTTTCAGAAAGCATCTGAACACACCTTCAGCTTGTCTTTAAGATCTCTAGAACTTCAGCTGCATTTCAGCAGTGCCTTCAGGTAGAGCCAGGCCAGACCCTTGAGGAGTTTGCCCCAAAATACAGCAAGAGACACAAACATACTCTGGAAACCCCCCCAGGCTTGGTTTGTCCCTAGAAGGACCTGTAGGATCCCATTGAAGAGATTACCTGGGAAGTTCTGGGTCACTCCTCCCATGCCTGCAGAAACAAGGGATGCACGTGCTGGTTTTGTGCACCCAAAGATGGGATTTGCCTTTTGGATGCCCAGGCAATGTTGCATCTGGCTTTGCAAAGGTGTTGGCTAGGAAGAAGACCTGCAGGGAGGAGACCTGCAAGCAGGAGAAGACCTGTGCTGATCCCACAGGTAGGGAAGGATGCTGGGAAGCTGCTCTTTGGAAGAACAGGCTCCAGTTGTAGCAACATTCATTATTTAGCAGCTGCAACTGTTAATCCAAACATTGCAGCCAAGACCCTGTTAGAAAATCACCATCTCACCACCCTGCTCACTCACAAAGCATAGAAAGCTCCATTTTCTCTTCCAAGCATGAGAAACCAAACAGGTCCCTTGGAAGAAGGTTTCAAGCAGAGCAAGGCTGCAGGAGAACCAGAATGTGCATGGGTGGCTTGTGTTCCCCACCCTTAGAACCCCTCATGTTTATTCTCCAAGTACAAGCAGTGCAGCCCAGAGAGGCTGAAGAGCCAAAAGAACCTTGGTGAGACCTCCTTTGGAAATCACCCAGCAACCTGAGAAACCACTGGATAACTAAGAGGTTGCACGTGGCAGTGATTTTATTTTCACTGGTCCCTGCTGCCATCCTCACCAGCTCATGGGGCTGCTGGAAGCATCTTCTAGACTGCTGCAGAGATGTGACATGTCTCCCTTCTGTCCTTCTCCACATCCTAGGTCCCACCTTCATTCATCTATGCTCAGAATGACTACGACACCAAACCCAAACAGACAGTGGTTTGTGGGAAAGCAGCTGCCTTCAGAAGTAACTTTGGAAACCAAGACTCAGCTCTTTGGCTTCAGGAACCAGAACTTTCTGATGTGACTGAAAACCTCATCATCTCCATGGTTGCCATGGCTGTTCCATCAAAGGTGTCCACACAGAGGTGTGTCCACCACCAGTGTCATTCCTCAGACAGGTTTGTGACACTTCCCTACCAAGACCACATCATCCAGCAAGGTCCCATTTTGACCAGATGGCCCATAGGGAGGGCAACCAGATGTGCTCCTCATCCTCCTGAGATCCTTCTCTGTGTTAGGTCAGACATGGAAAAGGATTTGCTCTCTCAAGTGATTTCAGGCTTTATACCCACTGGCAAGACAGGTGGAGGATCTAGGGTGGATCAAGAGGATCTAGGATGGATCAAGAGGATCTAGGATGGATCAAGAGGATCTAGGATGCTACTCCTACTTCTTCTTCCCCATTTTGTTCACCATCTCCTTTGCAGCACCTACCAGACAAACACACTTTGGGAATGGATTGGTTGTTAGCTCCTCATTAAAAGGGCTTTAATGCAGACAGATGGATGCAAAGCACCCTGAGAAGACAGTATGGAGGAGGCCTGGACCTCACAAAACCCATTGTCTGGCCATATGGATGGGTCAATAGAGCTGGAGATGCTGAACAGAGGGATGAAGCTTCTAGGGAAAAGGATGATGAATCTCAGGTTGGTGATTTCTGCATATCTGGTGAACATTATTTTAGGAATGAGGCTATGGTGACACTGAGTCCATCTGGCATAAAAGCAACTTGGAATTACATCTGTCTGAAAGAATTCATCCAGGAGCCACACAAGGTCAGAGAAGAATGGGAAATGAGAAGATTCACATTTTGTTTACAGTGTCCAGGCTTGGGAATAGCAAATATTTGCAAATAACTCCTTTTTTTTTAGCATGTCCTGCATAGCTTCTCTGAAAGAAGTGCTGCAAACAGGGCTCTGAAAGACTCAAAGGCAAGAAGGGCACTTGGCTTTCATGACATTCAAGCAACATTTCCACCTACCACCACCTGAAAACAACCAGCCAAACAATTTGTCAAGTGAATATCGAGCTTTTCCACCTCAGATCATTTTCTGGAAGAGATATCTTCTTTATGAAGGAAATTTAGATTGATTTTATTCCTTCAAACAAGAGGAGGAAACCACTGAGAGCACCTGCTGTGGTTTGGTGCAGGAGCAACCTCCCACTTCCTGGCTTGCTAAAGTTTTAAAGTCTAAACTTCTTTAAGTGGTTAATTTAGTTGAATTCCATTTCTGCTTGGGGAAAGGAGAGGAGACCCCCAGGGTGAAATGAAAATGGATTTCAGGAAACAGCCAAACTAATTCCAATGCAAAGTACACAAAGCTGTCCTCAGGCCAGTGAAGGTTTGGTGGTCCCCACAAAGAGGAAAGCATCCTCAGGAGCAGGATGGTGAGCGAGCCCCTCCAGGGATGGCAGCCCTTGAGAGGAGAAGGAAAAGGAGCCCCCATCCTCAGCAAACATCCCCCTTCATACCAAACAGGACATTTGTGGGGTGGGGTACTCCTGTAGCCAACTCAGAGCAGCTGCCCTGGCTGACTCCAGTGTGGTCCAAACCCAACTTTCTTGCAAATTTGGCCTCATACATTCTTCTCCTTCTGGTCCAGCGTGACAGGAACCCCAACCACCATTCTTCAGACTGGTGTTTTTACTGTCCCATTGCTGCTGTTTAATAAACACATCTCCTGGGTGTTCCTCCTGGCTGTTGCCAGAGACAACCTGAAGAGTCACAACCTGCCACTGCCTTTGACTAGAGCCTCCCAACTGACACCAGCAGGAGTTAGAGCTGGCTGGAAAGGACTTTTCAAAAGCCAAGCATCTCATTTAAAACAACCCAAACCAAACCATCCTCTGCAAAAAGAGGCATTTCCTCTCTTACCTCGGTGCCGTGTGTGTATCTCCAGCAGGCAGCTGGGAGCAATCCACAGAAGGCCAGAGCAAAGCAGAAAAATCCCTGAGGATAAAGAGGAATAATGCCATCAGTTCCAGCATGGGGAGAAAAAGACCCATTGGGAAACACCATTGGTGTTTCCATATGCAATATGTTCATCTGGGCAAGTTTAGTTAAAGCTAGAGCTAAACAGCACCTTCTTTTAATATCTTTTTACTTTCATTTTAATGAAATTAGTATTTCAATATAACATTGGTTTCTTGAAAGAAATTAGATGGATAATCATAGAATCATAGAATCCTTTAGGTTGGAAGGGACCTCCAAGATCATCAAGTCCAACCATCAAGCCAACACTAAGTCCTCTGCTAAAACAGATCAGAATCTGTCAGGGCTGGAAGGGACCCCAAGGATCCCCCAGTTCCAACCCCTCTGCCATGAGCAGGGACACCTCCCACTAGATCAGGCTGCCCAGAGCCTCCTCCAGCCTGGCCTTAAAGACCCCCAGGGATGGGGCCTCAACCACCTCCCTGGGCAACCCATCCCAGGGTCTCACCACTCTCATGGGGAAGAACTTCTTCCTCACATCCAGCCTGAATCTGCCCACTGCCAGCTTTGCCCCATTCCCTCTAGTCCGGGCATTACCCAATATCCTAAAAAGTCCTTCCCCATAATACTGGGATTCTCCATCAGGAGCCCTCTAATTACACTGTGGTCATCTGAAGGGGTCAGCCTGGCCAAATTCCTCTTGGAAAAAAGAAGAAAGAAGGAAAGAAAACCCTTCTATTTACAGTATGTTCCTCTTCTGCAGCAGGACCATGCCCCAGAATATCATCTGCTTCCTCATGGGGTTCAACCCCCGTGTTTAAAACTTGGCTGTTCATAGAATCATCAAATGATTTGGGTTGGAAGGGACCTTAAAGATCATCTCATTCCAACCCCCCTGCCATGGGCAGAGACACCTCCCACTAGATTTTGCTCCAAGCCCCATCCCCACTGGTCTTCAACACTTCCAGTGATGGAGAGGGGAAAATCCACATAAATAATCCATAAAGATGTGAGTAGCTGGGATGGAGAGCAACCTGCTGTGGGAAAGGAGCTGGGCTTTGCTGGCCCTTGAATCAGCACCATCCCCCTCAGACAACAGGATGACAGAAACATAACCAAGGCCAACAAGTGACCCTGAAGTGTCTAAACAATACCAGCAACGACACAGGAGGCAACTTGACTTTTGTGTTCTTCCCTGGGCTGGCAGAGCTGGAAGTTACACACGTTGTCTCTTTATTTGGACAAATCTGGTCTGAGAAAAGAAAGCCCTGATGTAAACAGCACTTGCCTGTTGTGACAGCTGGACCAAAGGATATGGCTCATATTAAAAAAAGAAGCAGCAAATTAAAAACAAAAAGGAAGGAAAAAAAGTGCCTGTGAAACGTTTGATGGCAAAATGGACTCATCAGACACGAAGCCACGGCTTAGTCTTGGAATGGCAAAAGATGATGAATAAGCACCCATTAAAAATCATTCCCCTTACAAGTTTTTCCATGAAACGTGTCCCTCCTCCAGCACAAAGAAAGGGAAAATGACCCAACTGTCTGCAGCTTATTTTAGTTTCTAGTTGGTTGGGGTTTTTTAATTTCTGTGACTGTTTTCATAGTAGGATGCAGCTGAACTCACTTAAAAAAAAAAAAGATTAAAACTTTCCCTCGAGTTTACCAAATTCAAGCTTAAGGAAGGAGAGAGTTTTTGAGCTACCAATTCTGTTGCAGCAAAAAAGCTTCTGCTGAAAAATTCTGGCTTTCAAAGGCACCCCCAACTCCTCCACATGCAGCATGAAAGGAAAATATGTTACTTCGAGCCCTGGAAATGCTTGTGAACATGCCAGTAAAGTGCTTTTTGCTGGTTCTTCTCCATCTGCTGCCTGCTGTGTCCCCATGCTCGTGGCAGGACCGTGCCCTGCCCGGGGGGTTTGCTCCAGGAACGAGGCTGCTGTTGGCACTTCACCACTTTTTTTTCAGGGTTGATTTGTTGCAGGCTCTGCCTCAGACGCTGGGGAAAACCCTGGTGGAGCTCTTCTGAAAAATCTTCAATTATGTATGTCCAATCTCGCCTTTTCTTTTCGTTTTTTTGGCAGCTGCCTGGCTACAGAGGTGGTGAGATCACACTCAGCCTCGCCAGGAGCTGAAATGGCAAGACCTGAAAGGAGCTGAGAAGAAAATCTGATCCAATGCTGACGTGACAAGGGGCAGATGAGACCAGGATGAGCATCCAGAGCAAGATGCCCAAACCCAGCTGAGGTGGGAGGTTCAAACCCTGTCAATAGAGCACAAATTGAAGGGGAAGGAAGGGAAGCTACGTGGCCATTTCAGGTTGCTCCTCACTAGGACCAGACCTCTATACTTTGCACCACCTCCACCAGCCTCCCCTCCAAAGAGCGTAACAAAGTCCATGTTTTCACCAAAACCAAGCTCAACGACAAGGAAAACAGAGAAAAATACAGGAGATGAAAAAAACCATCACTGAAAGCTTTCCCACACATCATTCCAGTAAGGGTTTCATTGAGAGGAGCCACCACAAACCTGGAGAGTGAGCCCAGCACTGTCCCAGTGCCACCACTCAGCTCTGTGCCCGCTCCAGCACTTGTGTCATCCCTCTGGGGCTAGAAACCCCAGCAGATTAAAAAGCCCCTCCTCATCTTCACATCCTCAGCTCCACCCCAACGCTTCAGTCCTCCACCTCTCCCTGCATTTCTGGGAATAGTGAGATGCAGCCCCTTGGGAAGCTCTCCCTCCTGCCAGCCGCTGTGGAGCAATTACACGGCTCCGAGAACATCTTATAAATGAATTATAGGCTGCTTTTCCCCTTCCTAGCCAAAAGCCTTTTGGAAGAGCAACTTTCTAATTACATTAGAAGACATTTGGCGGAAAAAAAAAAAAACAACAAAACCCCAAACAACAAAAAGGCAACACACAGTTTGCATACAAAACGTGGAAGGGTCGAGGCTGCTTCACCAGCTCCCAGCCCGTGGGCTGCTGCCTGCTCCCCGTGCAGGAGGCAACACGTCAGCCCCACGGAAGGCTGTCATCAGCCAGACATCAATTACTCTTGTCTGAATGCCCTTGTTTCCATCCTTGCTGCAAGGAACCATTTGTCTTGGAGAGACTGGGTGGAATCTGCAGAAACAGCGTCTTGTGGGTGGGCTGGTGGGGCTTGAATTCACCTTTCTGATGCTTCCCCTTCAGTGCAGGGTCTGCTTCAGACCAGGGAGGGATCCTTTAACTCCCACTGGGTTCTGCCCAACCCCTGTGCCCCCAGGGAAGGAGCCAACCTGTGCCCTGCTCAGCTCCAGGGGCTCTTTGGTGCTGCTGTTGCAAGGACCAGCTCCCCCCAGACTCCACAGTTCCAGAGGTGAGGAAGGGAGGAGCTAATTTCAGTTTGCATCCATCTAAAAGCCAAGGAAATTTTGGCCTTTCCACGGAGCAATCTCAGTCTGTGGGAGGAATCCATGCCCAGCTCCAGCTGAGCACATCAGGTCTCCCTACAGAGCTCCAGCACACGGATGCCTCACTCTGAGGGGCTGCAGCATGAGGGGGGGCACAGGAGACACATTCAGGGCAAAAGCAAGATGCTGAAGTGCACGGTGGTCTTCTTAAGGCTCCCCAAGATGCTTGCCTGATGCACCCAGGACCAGTGTATCATCAGCCTGACCCTCCTGGCATCACTTTTGGTGAAGCACTGGGTTATATTGGGGATTCAACGGGGCTTTTTTTGCCGCTGGGGCTTTTTGGGAGCAGTGCCTGGAGCAGCTGCTCCATCCTGAACGCAGTTCTGCTCCACAGGGGTGGTCTTGGGAGTGGAAAGTTCAGGTGGAAGGGTTTCAGTGGGGATATTCTGGCTGGCATGTTGCTCCTTTTTGTCTTCTCTGCTCTCTGCCTGGCCAGATAACAGCACACGGTGCCTTAAACCCCACCAGAGCCAGAGCAAAACTGCAGCTTCCTTCTCCTCCCTTCCAACAGCACCACAGCCTCCAGCAGCTCCCAGGGCTGCAGGATGTTTCCAGCCAGCACCACACATCCCCCAAAAGCAGGATTTGCCCCCACTGGAGGACAGGCAATAAACCTGTCACTGCTCTCCCTCTTTAAGAGGAGCTTTGGGGACACTAATCCAGGATTTTAGAACATAATTTTTTTTATTACTCTTTAGAAACCAGCTTCATCTGTCTGGTCTGGGGATGCTGCTAACACAGCTACAAGACAAGCTCCTGAGGTAGAGCTGCTTTAACCAGTTTGGCCTGTTCTGGTTTCTAACCACTGTGAGCCCCTTGTCAATATTAGGACAGCCCCAGTAAAACCTGCAAAGACTGAGACTCCTCCTCTGCAGCCACACAAACCTCCAGATAACCAGGCAGAGCAAGCATTTAGAATGAAAATAGATGTAAAAAAAAGAGACAACAGGGAAACTGAGGCACAAGAAGGAGGTGGGAGCCACTGGATAGGTCAGTGACCAGGGTGATGCCCCTCTGAAGGCATCAGCATCCCTGGTTGTGTTTCTCCAGGGTGGGTCTCCCCAGGAGTCCTTGTGGTGGGTCAGCTCCATCAATGTGGACATCCCCCCCAGCGTGGGTTGGTTTCCTACAGAGCTGTCAAGGCACCAACACTCTGGTGTCTCCCCTCTTTGATTAAAGAGGGAATTAAAAGCTCTTCTAAAGAAGAAGCAGAGGAAAAAAAACCTTTAAAATCAATAGTGGGGGAAGGTGAAAAATTCCTCTCTATTACCAACCAGAAAAAGAGCCACGAGCAGAGGGTGAGGGCTGAAGGTTTCTACCACCCCCAGCTCAGTGGGGATCAGTGGGGCACATGCTGATTCATGCCAAGAGATTCATGCCAAGGGGGGTTTGGAATCTCTCCAGAGGAGGAGACTCCACAACCTCTCTGGGCAGCCTGGGCCAGGGCTCTGGCAACCTCACAGCAAAGGATTTTTTCCCTCCTGTTCAAACAGAACCTCCTGGGTTCCAGTTGGTGCCTGTT
>NW_008630042.1:0-3810 GCF_000691845.1 Merops nubicus | reverse complement strand
TTTAAGTTAGTCTTCTCAACAGCCCCAGGGCTCTCAGCCTTTCCTCAGCACAGAGATGCTCCACTCCTCTCTTTGTAGCCTCCACCAGACCCTCTCTGGTAGTTCCCTGTCTCTCTTGAACTGGAGGAGCCCAGAACTGGCCACCAGATGGATGCCTCATTGCCACAGCCCCAGGGAAAGCATCTCACACCCTTCCACCTCTTCCCACAAGGCAATGATATCGTGTCTGCACAGCACTGATATCATCAGAGATCCAAAATTAGGAGAGGCACCTCCCCCAGAGGAGCCAAACTCTCCTGCCAAAGCAAAGCAACCAGGAGACACCAGTAGGCACAAAGCCAAAATAGGTAGTTTGGGGGTTCTGCCAGCCAGAGCCTTCTCTGGTGGCCAGATCTTGGCTGGAGGAGTCAATGAGTGGCTGCAGGAAAGGACCTGCTGGTCCTCACCCCCATAGCAAGAGGATGGGGGAGCAGCATCAGGTAGCCCTCAGAGGAGGTTCTTTAATGACCTCTTCAGGAGAGGACTGTAATTTTTAGTGGCACATCCCAAACCATACCACACGGAGAGCAAGACAACCAAATAAACATCACAGAGAAGTTGAGCTGTGTCTTCAGGCAGCCTGGAGAGTCTCCACCAGCCTCTACAGACCCATCTGTTGGTTTAGATGCTGTAACTGCAGGCCCACGTTAGAGCATCCTTCAGCAAAAGGGAGTCACACATGTGATTATAGGTGCTCATGGGATCAGGGCTTGTGGTGCCCCTCCACCTTCTCCTTGGAGGCTGAGGGTCCAGCCCAAAGCCTCCCTGCCTGCTGCTGTGCCTTGTAGCCACCACCTCCAGCACTGTGGTGGATGTTTGGAGCAAGGGGGGGAAGGAGGAGAGGGAGCTTTGCTCTCCCAAGCCAGAGGAACAACGTGGGGCTTGAATTCCTGCTCAGAATCCCACTGCTCACGTTTCCCCATGCAAAGCACGTGTGGGCTTGGTGAGAAAAAGTGTGATGGGAATTGTCATCACTGCAATTTCCATCTGAACAGGAGGAGAAACTTCTTTGCTGTGAGGGTGGCTGAGCCTGGAGCAGGGCCCAGAGAGGCTGTGGAGTCTCCTTCTCTGGAGAGATCCCAAACCCCCCTGGGCACCAGGCTGTGGGTGACCTGCTGGATTAGACAGGATGATCTCCAAAGGTCCCTTCCAACTCCTACCACTCTGTGATTCCATGAATGGTTTGGGCAGATGAACACCTCCCTTTGACCCCACTCTGAAAGCCACACACACAGCACCTTGCCAAAAGCAGTGAGGCACAGAAGGATGCTCTCCTCAGCTGCAGAACATCTCCAGGGTCCAAAACACCTCCTTGCAGCACAGAGGGAGCAACAGGACATCCTTCCCCGGGCGTGCACGTTGCCAGGCACGAGTCCAAAGAGCCTCCAGCCCCCCATTTGAAGGGTGGCAGCCCCAGGAACCCCCCAGCTGATGCCTCCTGGTACCCACCGTGGCTCCGAGGAGCGGCGACTCCCGCACCGTGGCAGCAGAGCTCAGCAGGGCTGCAAGGATCAGGGTCATGCTGAGGCACAGCCCACAGTAGAAAGCTGGAAGGAAGTTGAACACGAAAGCTGTGGTCAGACTCTGAGACTTGAGGGCTAACGGAGGCCTGGCCTGGTGCTTGTGCACAGAGAGGGGCCAAAAGGTTCCTTTTGGGGAGCTGGGGGAAGAGGACCCGGTTGCAGAGGTGGAAATGGTTTAGCATTTATTCAATTGCCCCTCAGCAAGAGGGATATGGATCTGTCAGAGCAGGTCTAGGGGAGGCCACAAAAATGATCTGAGGGCTGGAGCCCTTCTGCTGGGAGGACAGGCTGAGTTGGGGTGGTTCAGCCTGGAGAAGAGAAGGCTCCAGGGAGACCTTCTGGTGGCCTTTCAGTACTTCAAGGGGCCCAACAGAAAGCTGGGGACAGACTTTGCAGCAGGGCCTGTTATGACAGGACAAGGGGTGGTGGATTTAAACTAAAAGAGGGGAGATTTAGACTAGAGAGAAGGAAGAAATGTTTTATGGTGAGGGTGGTGAGCCCCTGGGACATGTTGCCCAGAGAGGTGGTCGATGCCCCATCCCTGGATCCATTCCAGATGAAGTCAGATATGGCTCTGAGCAACCTGCTCTAGTTGAAGCTGTCCCTGCTCAGTGCAGGGGGCTTGGACTAGATGACCTTGAAAGGTCCTTTCCCACCCAAACCAGTCTATCACCCTATGATCTGTGTATACTTTCCTCATCTGGCAGGGCTGAAAACCTCCGAGTGGTTCCCACAGCTCCAGCAGAGCAAAGCACCCCAGGAGGCTGAGTGAAGCACCCTAAAAGGGTGTTGGTCCACCCAACAGACCACAAACGGCCAATTATTTCAGCAGCCTGATAAGGATCCCCCCAAACTGGGGGTGCTGCCACACAGCAGCTGTCCCCTGGTTCCTCTCAGGGCTCTGTCTGCTGCTAATCTGGTGCAACACTCACCCTCTGGTTTCCTCCTGGCCAAGGCAAGGTCACAGCCCAGGGCAGGCTCAGGGGCCACCACACTGTGAAGGGCTTTGCAACCCTCAGCCAGGGCTTTGCAACCCTCAACCAGAGCTTTGCAACCCTCAACCAGAGCTTTGCAACCCTCAAGCAGGCAAAGGGTGCAAGGAAAGCAAGTGGCAGCATCTCTAGAGAGGGGTGGCTGGGAAGGGGGAGGCTGCAAGGCTGCCCTGAGAGCCAAACGTGTAGGAAAAGGGGAGGGTTGGGTCTTAGCTTTGGATGAAGATCGTTTTTACACCTGCCTCGTTAGGCTGCAATTGGGAGTGAGGATCTAGAGAAGGTCTGAGCATGTTCCAGCCCAGGAGAAGCAGCAGATGCGAGCGCAGCAGAGGCGAGCAGAGAATTTTGGCATCTGGGCTGTGATCTCTTCAGCTTTGTACCCAAAACTCAGTTTCTATTTCTACCCTCGTGCAGGGAGAACCCCAACGTTTCCTCCCAAACCTGGTGTTTCCATCCATTTCTCCCCCCAGCCTCAATTTTCCATGCTCTGCTTCACCTCCTGTAACAGCCCCTCTCCCCCAGAGCCCTTCCAGCCCCTCTGCAGCCTCGGGGCTGCCCGTGGCTGAGCTCCCCTGAGCTTTCCCCACAGCACCCAGGAAGGATGGGGAGAAGGAGAAGAGAGGGACAGGAGTGAAGGCAGCAGCACCCAAGCACCCTGTGCTCCCACAGCACCCTTCAGGGGCTGACACAGACAGAAAATGCTCGTGGGACTGAGTTAATCCTACTGCACCCTCCAAAATCCAGCCCCTGCCTCCTCCTGGGGTGCCTCTGCAGTGCCCTTCGATGGCTTTAGGGGATTTTGCAGCTCCTGGGCTCACCAGAGATCCTGCTGGGCTGGGACCACGACGTACCTGCGTGGTGGAAGACCCTGTAGGAGTTGTTCTCCAGGGAGATGCTGCTGATGAGGGTGAAGTGGAGCCCGTAGCGGGTGACGGTGCTCAGCATGGCGACGGACAACCCCAGGAGCTGGAAAAGAAGGTTTGTAGGAAGGGATTGACAAGGCAGCAGCTCCTGCCGAGCACACACCGAGCTTTGAGGTGTCCCTGGAGACTCCTGAGCCCCTCCACAAAGGCAGAGAGCTTCACCCTCCCAATACCACTGCACGTACCCCAAAATGCACACGGAAGAACAAACCCCAGACACTCGAACACACTCAAGCCCTTGAGTGTTCTAGTGCTGCCAGCTTCAAGAGTGATTTTGGGCAGGGATGATGTTCTCTGCTTTGCTCTTCACAATTCTAGTCCTGCTGTTGGCTA
>NW_008630041.1:0-23744 GCF_000691845.1 Merops nubicus | reverse complement strand
ATATATATAAAATAGTCTATACCTGAATGTAAATATTTTTATATCTTTCAGATTAATAACTAACTGAAACAGATGTCATTACTATTCAAACAATATCTAGAAAACATAAGCATTATGTTTAAGAGGATTTCTTTTCTCTTAGAGATATTTGTTATACTCTTAAATATGTGAGGGAAACTCATATCTTGGCATGTACTCTGACTGCTATTGCACTAATGACAGGTAACAACATAAGTTCAAATTGTGCTGTTTATTATAGCCCAAATAATGGAGATTATACTGAGACTAGTCTTTCATATGCTTCTATTAGACTCTTAAATGATGTGGAAATTAAATAGCTTGGTATTGATTGAATAGATCTCTCTTTTTCAGTTGAATATGAAGTGCAATTCCTTCTCGTGCTCTCCTTTTTCTTGACAAAAGACACTAGATCCATCATAGAAAGTTACATTTAAAGTATCCTTTTCTGTGACGTTTGTTTTCCTGTTTTGTGTCGAACCTGTGAATCACTGTTCGGTTTATGTTCACCAGCACAGCCATCCCATTGATCTGAGGTGAAAGGGTGATTCCTTTCAGTAGCCTTTTCCCTTATTAGTATTTTCCATCCACACTGTTCAGCACAGCACTCAGTGCAGCTACACTATGGTCAAGGCCATCATGAGGAGGAGGACGTCACAGAAGATTTGACTGGACTCACTTTTAGTTTTTAAGAAAACTGTGACAGAAGGAAACAAAAAATAATAGATTTTTTTGAGTAAAACAGAGAAGTGAAATGTAATTTTTTTTATTATAGAAGAGTAGTTACCTGGTTTTGAGAGGGGAAAACAATTACAGTTTCTCTGAGTCTTAGTTTTTTGAACTAAATACTGATGCTGTAAGAGAATGATCTGATCATGCTGCCAAAGTAATTAAAGTGAGAAGTGATGTGAGTGAGCCAAGTGGTCTCCTGTAAATTATCTGAACTGTAGATCCCTAGTAATGTCAGGGTTTTTTTTTTCACCTTGAGGAGACTGACAAGGTATGGTGTAATGAAGGGATTTTGTAATTATTAATTAAATATAATTATTTGACTGTAAAGCATTGCAGGCAAAATAGTAAAAATACAGAAATAAGAACGAGAGAGTTCAGCAAAGGAATCTCTAATTAGGAGACACTTTTTTTTTTCAATGACTGGCCTATTTTTTCTCTGCCTCACTTCTTCATGTGTGCAATAATGAAACTTTTTTTTTTTTAATATGGCAAGAGCAGCTGCTTCTATTTTTAATGCAGGCATTGCCACCTTCTGAATTTTTCAGTGAGCAAACTTAGCCCAAATCTTTCAATGTGAACAAATACTTTATTGATGTGGAGAGGTTCACCACATTTTTCACAATGCTGCAGCTTGTGCTTTTTAGCAAACAGGTAATAAAGAAACAAAAAGTGAGCTTTTCTTGTTTGGTAGAATGTTGATGAAGTCAAGGTGGATGCCATGTGGGTTTATGACTGAGAATGAGTCCAATTGTGTGGGCTGACAACAGAGTAAGAGAGTTGCTAGAGGAATTCAGGTATACCTGATATACCACTTACTGATTTTGTAGGGCCATGGTATTGAATATGTTTATGAATATGTTTATTCAGAATAAGTTTGAGGAACAACTGTTTTCTGACACAGAACAAAGACTATTTGTATTATTTCTGTCATTATTCTTACTTTAACTTTGATATGTAATTGTATCATATTAATCCTTTTTCATGAGCAATAAGCTGAGTTCAAGTGTAATAACATCCTTTTTTGCTGATTTTTATTAGGTATTAACATACACGAATCATTAGCCCAAATGTAATTGAAGCCAGAAACTGTTACAGCTGAAAAATTGTAGTGTGTTTCTAGTGATATGAAGACATTCCTCAGTTAAAAAATGAGCTGCTAACTAACACTTAGATTACTCACCTTTTTTTTACTAATAATTTGAGCCAAACCCTAAGCAGTTGACTCAGGAAATATTCTAGACCAATTTTATCATAAAGTTATTATGTCATGCTTACTAGACTGTTGGGTTACATAGGGCCGCTGTTACCACCCTTGATGTTAATTGAGTTTCCCTGAATAATTGATATTTTGTTTTAGTTGTGGCAAAAAAAAAATTAAAAGGATTCACAGCATATCAGCTTCAGATTCTATTTTTTTTTCCCCTACCAAAGTGAAATTATGTCCTACCCCTTGACAATCTTTATCCAATTGCAGCCTTCCAATTAATATGAAGTAAAAAGATATGTGAATGAAGGACTAGATTCATAAAACTAATGTCAAAGTAGTAATGTTCATTCCTCTTGTAGAGTGTAGCTCTTAGTATAAATCACCAATGCTGGAAGTTCTCATTCCTTTTGTCAGTATGTGTGAATTTAATGATTTAACCTTAGTGCCCTAGCTACCAACAGGTAAGTATCCCAAAGTCTCTCTTTTTGATCCTGCTTTGTCTTGTCTATTAAGTAAAGTAAGGAAATTCAGTGAGTTAGTGAACCTCGGCGTTAGATCAGACCATTATTCTTTTTATTATTCTGATTCTAGGACTGTTTTAGTGTTTCATACCGATTAAAATAGTTTCATTAGTTTCAAAGGAGAATGTGAGAAACCCAAATGAAGATTTTACATAGTAATTTGGTCATCAGGAAATGAACCTATCAGGTGAGAAACTTCTACTGAATTCACTTTGTATTTAATTGGAGAACTGATATTAATGTCTAGAATCTCAAGACACTGGACTTGAATTCTTAGCAGTTTTTTTCAAGTGCTTAATGTGTAGGTATTCATTTTTAAGTTCATAGGAGTTCTTGTTTCGTTTTGTGCTCTAATTGTTAACTTGAATTGTTACATTAGGTAAAGAAGGGTAATCCTCTTAAAAATAATATTTTAAAATTTTTTTAAAGAAATCGTAATTTCAAAATCCCTGTGTATTCCAAGACCTAGAACAGTAATGAACAGTTTCTCAGGTGGTGAAATATAATGTGATTCTGAAGACATCATTGAAGTTAAACCCATTTACCCCAGCAGAGAACCAAGGCTTGTATCAATAACAAAGTTCAACGGTAAAAGGTCAAGTTTCAAAATATTGTAATTCTTTGAATGCTTGCTTTCATGAAAAATAGAATGACATTCAAAATTCTGCTTTGTTTACTATTAACTTTGTCTATTTAAAGTAAAATTTTTATAATTTTATCCTTGTCTTCTTTTCTTTTTAACAGCACCTTCAGGCTTGAAGGAGTGTCTATACCTGGAGGCATGTCAGTTAATGTCTTGCATATCAGATTTGTCATTGTGACTTCTTGCAGGCCAGGAGAAGTAACTGGGAACCTGACCCTCCATGGAGAATGGAAAAGCCCTTCAAGTCAGAGCACAACTGATCACGAGTGTAATCTGCATTGAATTATCTCTCTCAGATATGACAGCTACAAGCTGAGTCCTGGCAAAAAGCCACAGCCTTAAATTCCATATAATGGGAAACAAAAATAAAGAGGACTAAATGTCTCGCCCCTTTGCAGAAACTGCAGCTGTCCAAGCCTGACACTTACGTTCTGCGCTGAGCAACCAGACTAACAAACAATGGATTTTTTCGTGGGTCCAGCCAGCATCCAAAAATATTTCAGTGTGTAGCCAAATGGAGAAATTAATCACTTAAGTGACAGCAGAAAATGAATGCATTTTCTGTAACAGAGGAATGTTACTGTGTCTGTGTAGAAAGAAGATGTCTATGGAGAAAGAAGATTTCTTTCATTGCTTGTACATATTCAAAGCCATACAGGAAGAGGGCATCGGTGGTGTTAAATTACTTAAAAGGATGCTGTCTCCTGTTCTCCACCCAACTCTGAAGAAGTTCAGCTGTTAGAGATTGCATCTCAATGCACTTCTAGCATTTGCACTGTCGCTTCCATTCAGGGTAATGATGTGCACCACCATTTGCACAGATGGCCCCGAGAGATTTTTGACCACAAGCTATATTTTACAGGGGCTCCAGATGGAATTTAAAAGTTAGAACTGAAGAAAAAAAAATTTTGCATTCTCTTTCACTATGGGGATCTCTTCACAGAGAGGACTATGGTCCTTTCTTTCGTTTAAATACATATATACATACATATACATACATATATATATATATGTATATATATGAAAAAAAAATCAACATGGTAAGGTGTATTTAAAAAGGGGATATAATCTTTTTTAATAGTATCCATTTTTGTTATCATATTATCAGCCAAGAAATTTAGTCTTTGAATTACACATCCAAAATGTGCATTGACATTATAGTCCCACTTACTGTTAAAGAAGTAATTTGTAATATGTATTTGACATAAATTTTTTCTAGCCATTTGTCTATACTTCATGGAGAAATCTTAACAGACATGCAACATTTTCAGTTTATTTTTCTAAATAAATGTGTTGTTTATATTATTTGCAGTCACTCATTTTGGCTGGTTTTCGTTATCTCCAAAAATTACTTAAAGACAGAACCAAATCACAGGAATTGTTTGTGTTAAGCTGTAATGATTTGCTGACTGAAAGCTTTAATATAAATACTGTAATTTGTAAAATGATTAAGTATATTTATACAGGCAAATATGTATGGGAAAAAAGAGGAGGTATTTTAATGCTTAATTTCAGAACATAGTTTATTTTAATATCCACACAGATCTGAATATATAATACAATAGATTTTTTATTGGTGAATTTTAGCAAGTGAAGATTTGGATGTTTAAGATGAAAGGAATGTAGTCTAGTAATGGTGGTTTTCCAAATTATACAAAGACCTTTTGTCAGCTGTGTCATTTTATTCAAAATCTGGTTTTGGTTTTTTTTTTGGGGTTGGGTATTTTTTTTTCGGGTGTATGTCTGTGTTAGGGCTTTTTGTTTGTGGATGTTTTGTCCGTTTGTTTTAGCATACTGGCAAGGCCATGAAGTTGATACTATTTGATCATAAATAATTTGAGAAGCTACAGAAGAGCTTGTTCCTTAGAACAATCTACAGTTTACAGTTCCGAAGAGTTGTTGTTGTCCATCTACTGCAGTGTTTACTCGATGACTTGATAGAGTTATCGAACATTTCAATGCTAGAACTGTTTTGAATAAAAATATATTTTTTCCTTTTACCTTAGTCCATTAGCCTGTGTATAATTAGAAATGTAAAGCATATGATTCCCAGTTCATTTAAAGCATTCATCTTAAATCCTGTCATGTGTATCTGATTTGTGAAGCTGATTTTTTTTTTTTTTATTGCTTTATGGAACCTAGTAAGTGCTCACTAACAGAAAAAATTATCTTTCAACAAAAAAACCCAGAAAATTAAATACTTTTTAAATCTGTGGGTTAGCTTTGTAAAGGGCAGATATCTTTAAAATGTGTTGCTCTGCTCTGATGTAGTAGTCTTTGTGTGTGTGTCTCTGTGTGTGTGCACGCATGCGCATCCTTACCTGCTGAGGAATGAAATGCCAGCTCTGCTGAAGTACGTGCCACAAGTCCCACTGCTGCAAAAGGTGCTCATGCTATTGTACTGTTTGAAGAAAGACCTGAGCTCTGTCATTGTTTGTGACTCTGAAGCCATAAATAGCTTATACAGTTTGTCAGGAAATCACAAGATGAAATAATTAAGTGAATGTTAACCTCCCTCATTTGGCAAAATTTGGGATCATCTTATGGTTTGACTTTTTTTTTTAAAAAAAAAAAAAGTTAGTAGCCAGTTTCCAACAATGCAATGGATAAATGAAGTCTTTGTATTTGTTAAAGTGGCTGTGTTTTGTTCCTGCGCAGCTTACCTTTTTGGCTGGCCTACTAGTCTTTTAGCTCTAATTTCCTTTCTGTGCCATTAGAATAACATATTTAGCCACTCAACTTGCATGGGCTTGGGTTTGCTCCCTCTTTGGATAACCTGTGTTTTGGAATTGGAGAATTTACTATTTGAGGCTGATATTCAGAGCTGTTTAAAGAAGGGACAGCTTTATAGAACAATAAGAAAATATCAGAATGATCATTTGAGCATTTCTGTTATTATATTATAATAATATTGGAAAGCTCTTATTTTTGTGAACAGAATGCGTTAATATATATTCAAAAATAGCCCAACGAAAATCTACTGAAATAGTTCATTATTACTTGCAAATACTTTTCTGCTATGCTGAGTTCTAGATCAGCTTGTTTATATGAAAAATAATTACCTGATCCCAGGTGTGGTTGTACACAATGTGTCTAATGCAAAAATAATAAACATGTGACAACATGTAGTCTTAATTTAAGTGGCAAAAGTATTTGGAAGAGGACACTGCAAATCACAGTTTTCATCAATTATATGCTGTTATTTGCACTCTGCATTAACCCAGGTTTCATGCTGGAAACTAAACTTCAGTGCATGTGCACACACATGCACTCATATGTATCATGTCTTACTCTACTACCAATGACAGTGTGGTAAATCCAGGTTTCTTGATTTTTGTAGATTTAAGTAATTCAGTATTTAGGTAAGTATTCAATACTGTGATATAAACTGAGCTGATGTGTGTGTGTGTGTACTATGCAGATACTTCCCTGAGATTAACACTTCAACAGAGGATAATAAAACTCCACTGGAATTTCAGACATTGTTGGCAAATAATTAGTACTGAAATATTTTTTCATAAAGTTTTAAACCAGAGGAGACAATTGTATTATCTCATTAAATAATAAAAATGTTGTCAATATGCTTAGTCTAAGATAATGGCAAAAATACAAGACCAGAACTTTTTCAGCTACGGTGACTTTATGGTGACTAATGGTTCCTTCTGTAGGTTCATGGATATTGTGTATGTAATAAGTGACTGAAGAAGTGGTTCTAGAATAGTGAAGTGTTTCATTATCTGGCATCTTAAAGGCTATGTGAAGCAACTAATATTCTTGAAATTACGATGTGTGCAAAATAAAAAGCTGGTAGTTCTGGATGTGTCTACAAGGCATACTTTCAGGACTTGATTTTTTTTTTTTTTAAAGTCAAGGATCACCATCATTCATGAGAAAAATAGGGATATGTTAAAATAGCTATTCTTTAAAGTAGAAACAAAAGATTGTAAAAATCTGGTAATGAATATGATGCTATAAAAGTGTCCCTCTTCTGATGCAAGAAGTCAGCCCAAGTTTCACATGGCATGAACATCCTCAAGGGACAGATATCTTTTCTCTGATGGGGTATGTGCTCAATCCACAGCAATGCTCTCAAATGGCATTGTAAATAAAATCTGTGCACTGTGTCAGTTTTGGTGTGGAAGGGTGTTGCTTGGTGAGGAAGGAGAGGAGAGCAGCCATGGCCCTGTGCTGGGGCTCTTGCTGAAGGTAGGAGGCTGTTATTCAGGGAACAGGGAGAACAAAGCCAAATGAGGGACAGCTGTACCAGAACATGCTGGCCAGCTGTGAGGTAGCACATAGCATTCAGTGTCATGACTATCTGCTACCCAACAGTGAGGAGCATTCAGAGGATATGTACCTTCTGGGTGTCTGTGGCAGTAGAAAGGGAGACAGCAGCTTCTAGGGCAAAATTTAAAGGATGTTTTGAAAAAAGCTGTAGGCTTAACATGATGTAAGTCCCAGGATGACTCTAGGAACCACTGACCCGCCAGCCTCACCTCTGTGCCTGGGAAGACTGTGGAATAGATCTTTCTAGAAGGTACATGGAGAACAGGAAGGTGATTTGAGACAGCCAGCATGGCTTCAGCAAGGGCAAGTCTTACCTGACCAACCTAGTGGCCTTCTACAATGGGGTGACTACATCAGTGAACAGAGTAAGAGCTACAAATGTCATCTGTCTGGACTTATCTAAGGCCTTCAACACTGTCCCTCACAAAATCCTTCTTTCAAAATTGGAGAAATATGGACTTGCTGGGTGGACATTTGGGTGGAATTGGTCAGATGGTCACATCCAGAGGGTAATGGTCAATGGCTTTATGTCCAGTGGGAGACTGGTGAGAGGTTGTGTCCCTCGGGGGTTCATACTTGGATAACTGCTGTTTAATATCTCCATAAATGACATGGACAGCGAAATAAAGCCAGCAAGTCTGCAGATGATACCAAGGTGAGTGATGAAGTCCACATGCCTGAGGGACGGGATGCCATCAAGAGGGACGTGGATAAGCTTGAGAAGTAAACATCATGAGGTTCAACAAGATCAAGTGCAAGGTCCTATACCTAGGTTGGGATAACCCCCACTATCAATACAGGCTGAGGGATAAAGGGATTGAGAGCAGCACTGCAGAGAAGGACTTAGGGGTACTCATGGATGAAAAGCTCAACACAAGCTGGCAATATACAAGTGCAGCCCAGAAAGCAAATCATATCCTGAGCTGTATCATAGGAAGCATGGCCAGAAAGTTGAGGGAGGTGGTTCTGCCCCTCTGCTTTGCTCTCGTGAGATCCCACCTGTTGTGCTGCATCCAGATCTGGAGTCCTCAGCACAGGAAAGACACGGACCTTCTGGAGCAGGTCCAGAGGAGGGACACAAAAATGCTCAGAGGCCTGGAACACCTCTTCTGTGAAGACAGCCAGAGAGAGATTTGGGTTATTCATCCTGGAGAAGAGAAGACTCTGGGGAGACGTTATTGTGACCTTTCAGTATATAAAGGGGGTTTACAAGAAAGATGGACAGAATTTTTCACAGGGCCTGTTTCAATGAGTTAATGGTTTTAAACTAGAAGAAGGTAGATTCAGATTAGATATAAGGAAGAAATTTTTTGCTCTGGGGCTGGTGAAACACTGAAACAGGTTGCCCAGAGAGGTGGTGGATGCCACACCCCTGGACACGTTTAAGATCAGGCTGGATGAGGCTTTGAGCAATCTTATCTACTTGAAGATGTCCCTGCTCACTATAGGGAGGTTGGACTAGATGACTTTTAAAGGTTCCTTCCAACCCAAATTATTTTATGATTCTGTGCTAAATTACACAGTGACTGGAAGGGAAAGATCAGTTTATGTTGGCTGCTTTTATATACCTTTATTCTTTTGTGAGATAAAGAGCAATGTATTTAACAAGTGTTTATATCAGGGTTTCCACAGCACTGGCACAGCAGACCAGGATCTTTGCAGTAACCTTCCCTGAGTTATAGAGCAGCTGAAAGGGCTTTGTAACTGCAAAAACAGTATAAGGAGGAGACATCCTTAAGACAAACCAAGGAGACCCTGTGAATACAGCAGACTGTAAAGAAAGATTGACACTTAAATTGAGATATCAAGTGAGCAGCTAAAGAGTGGTGAAAAGACAAACTAGGTGGAGTAGAGGGTGTGGTTTGAGATGATACACTTACCAGAGGAAAACTGTGAGAGTCACTTGGAAGGACAAGATTGAGTCTTACAGAGAAAATTAGACTGAACAGAGTGACACAGAGATACATTACAGTAAGTTTCTCTAGAGGGCTGCTGAGACAAAATTAGTGATTTTCATGGACTGGATAGTTGAAGATCCCATGAGAGAAAAAGCAAAAACCAGGTGGATGCCAGTCAAAGTACTTTAGCTGAATCTTTAGATTTAATATCCTTGCAGAGCTGCAGCAACCAGGAAATTTCCCCACAGTTAGACTGAACTTCAGAAAAGACATTTTTAAACAAGGACTCCTGTAAGGAAGAATCTGAAGGAATCACTAAGAGAGTTTGGCCATGGCAGGTGGCACAGAAACCTTTTAAGATACTATATTGAAGGCAATTGAGTAAACACATCCTGCTTAGCAAGAAAGGCTTGAGAAAGAGCAACAGGAACCCACATGGTAAAGCAGCAGAATATAAGTGACCACTGAAAGCAAGAAGACATCTTTCAGATACCTGAATATTTTTAAAGAAAACTTAAGGACTGTAAACTTCTTAAGGCTAAATAGAAATTAAAAAAAAAAAAAAAAAAGTCTATAGCAAGGCAAATCAACAAGGTTATGAGATACATAAGAGTTTTGTTAACCGAAATAGTTGCAAGAAACCTAAGACTTAAGAAAATCTCTTTCTACAATAGCAACAGCATGAAGTCTGGCAGAGAGTTTATGCCTAAAGATAATCAAGGAAAATAGAAGCACTTTGAATAAGTTAAAGGAACAAAATTCTCTTAATATTTTAATTCTGCTTTTGCTGTAGAAGGGTTTTTGTAGATTCTCACATACGAATTTTTCTCTGTGGAGGAACTCATCTAAAGACATACTTCATCAGTATGAGGTGGTACAAAACAAAATGAAGAAAATAGCAAGACCAGATGGAATACACCCAAGATGTAAAAGGCTCATGCAGGAGTGAAGTAGTTCAAGTGGCAACTCTAGTGTGAACTTCATTGTTTAAAACTATTTTGGTAGCTTCTGAGACGTGAAGTTGCAAATGAGTTGCCAATTTTAAAATGAATTTGAGGGAGACTGAAATAAGAATATAGACCATTATATGAGTATTGGGCAGTTCAGGGAACAGTGCAGCTAGCTAAGAGGAAAGCTCATGTGTTCATTAAAATAAATGTTACAATGTGGGAGAAAAAAGTTAATTTTTATGGTCAGTTTTCACAGTATGAAGAGGCCACAAGTGAAATTCTGTGTTACATGTATTGGGATCCTTGCCTCTCAAAATATATGTGAACATTTGAATATGCTGGAAAAATAGTGAACAGTTTTTTGCTAAATGTTCTGATCATACTAAGTTATTAAAGGTATTAAATATGAGTGGCCTGAATGACGGCTTATTAAAATGGCAGATAAAATTCAGTGAAGATAAATGTAAACTAATCCATAGGAAATCCAGGTCTTATTTCACTTAGTTTGATATTTAGCCATTAAATACTTCTATGAAATGTCAGTCCTGTGCTTAGGAGATCACAAAAATGCAAATATGCAGTAAAAATTTATTAGGAAAGCGACAGAGAAAATAAATGCATAACATTGTATGAGTTAATAGATCTGTGGTAGGCCATGATATTTTTTTAAAATACTACGTACAGTTTTGATCTTCACCTGAAAAAAAAAAGTATGTGATCAAACTGGAAAAGCTGCAGTTAAGAAATGACAGAGGTAGTCAAACAGTGGGATTAGATTATGTCTGAGGAGTGACAGCAGGCAATCATTCTGCTCAAAAGAGAGATGTGAAAGGGAAGCACAGCAGAAAGCACGGATGGCATCAAGTATGCAGTGGTAGGGAACATCAAAAAACCCTAGCTGATTGCAAGCTCAAAACCAACCAAAAAAAAGTGGTTATTTCAGCAGTATGGGGGAAAACTGGAACTCTCTCTCTCAACACATCGTATATGCTGAATGTTTATGGGACTCAGCAGAGGCTTTGAGAAGCAAAGCAAAACTAGTCCTTGAGAGCTATGAAATGAAATCATCCCAGTTTTGGCTCAGCTGTGAGCCACTGGTGTCAGGGAGGGTGTCATGAAGATGAATTTTTATATGCATGCTTTTGGTCACTGTCAGCTCCTTTTGTGGCCCAGGTATGCCATTTACATGATCTGAAAACTTGGTCAGAACCTTGGTCAGAAAACTATGTTTTTGTAATTATTACTGTGTAATTTATTACTCCAAACAAGCTGATGAAACTACCCAAGACTGTCCATATCGAAAGCACAGGAAAAAAGTCCTAAGACAGAAAGAGATGTTGTTCTCAAAGTTACATTATCATTAAAAGTTCACCTGTGCTCATTGACCTGTTGCACTGATGTGTAGGTACTGAGGTTTAAATAGACGTGTAGTAATTAAGAAGAATAATGCCAAGCAGAAAGATGCATGCTTCAGAAAGTAAAATGTTCCCTTACTAACATAAATTAAATTCTGTTGATTAGTGCTTGTTACTTAATTCTTTAAAGTAAATGTTTGTGTTATTTATTTCCTTAATTTTATCACTGCAATAAACATACTGTACTGATAAATACAGTTTCATTGTAAGCTGTGAATGAAAAGCCTCTGAATAATCAGAATGAGAAACTTATAGTCTGCTTCTGAGACCCACGTTGATTGGACAAGCTCCCCTTGAATTACCTGCCTTTTAATAACTAGAGAGTTTTTTATGTGCTTATGGCAAACTGACAGCAGCTGGGCATGTGACAAACCTATTTTTTATAGTGAAAAGTTTACTTAGGCACTTTTATTTTGTTAGAGTTATTCACAAGTAAAATTCATGCTACCAGAAGACTTAGTCAACAGAATTTGGAACTTTTGAAAATAGTTTTGAAAGGCTAGACTAAATAAAATTCTGAGATGAACCAAAATCTATACATAATGTGAAATGTAACAGAAGTTATTTGATTTTGGCTTATTTTTTATTTAAAGGGATTTTGTAATACCAATTAATAGTTTGTGAAAAAAATAAATGTCTAATAAAATTTTTTTCATAGTGAAAAAATGTTTTTAAAATATACCTGGGAAAGTCAGTAAATCATTTCTATTTATTATAATTTAATAAGTACTATACTGACTATTCTTGTACTACTGTTACAGTTGTGGTGCTGTTGCCGAAGTAAGACAATACATTTGGTATTAAAACAGTTTTTTGTCTATCTATTCTTAAAACAAATGCTTGCTTTCTTTCAGTTCCTCTATAAGGCTATCTACTTTCATATTCTACCAGAGATCTCTGGTTTGCTCATTCCTCTGTTTTCAAACTGCAGTTTTCATCTATGACATTATAAAACCAATTTAATTCAATTTGTTGCCTGTTGATCATATGCCCTGTGCTTTTCTCTAAGAAGCCGCTGCTGCAGACTGTTCTTGTGTTAACAGACTTGGACTGATTTTATCTTGTGGAAAATAGTCTTTATGTGGAAAACCTGACTAAAGGCACTGTCTTTGCTGTAGGCTGTAACCTGACTTTTCTAAGAGAAAGCTAATTTAAAATATTTAGAATATTGGGAATGGATGAGAATTGTTTTCACATCCGGGGTTGGCTTTGTTACCTATGAACTAACAACCTGATGTTTTGAATGGCATGAATTGACTGAATGAAATCACCACTATATAATTAACCTGTTTCTAGTTTGCAGAATTTTTACTTTTCTGACACTGGCCAATCTTAGCTCATATTAAAACAAGGTTTTAATTAAGATTTTAAATTTCTTAATCTTTTTTATTGTCTGCATTGAAGAGAGTAAGCAAAGAGTGATAAAACATAGAGCAGCAAAAAGGACAATCTTTATAAAAGTAAAACAAAAGAAGATGGAACATTCAAGTTGTTTTGGAAAGACGCAGTCCCAAATGAGCTGAAAATGCATTATAAGATCCACAGCTACACGAACTAAACTGTGAGATGGAGAAAGGTAATGGGAAAGGTCACACTGAATATTAGATTCTTGAAACTGAGGACTGAAAAATGTAAATTAATAAATGGTGAAATAGAAAACATATATCATTCTGCCTTCAAACTTTCAAACTTTTGCAGTTAGGGTAGCAGGGTCTGCAGAGAATACAAGGAATCATAAAGATGCTGGTTAGAAGTGATTTCTGGATATAGTCTGCTCCAGTTTCCCTTTGGAGATGATCAACCAAAGCTTTGTCTTCATAATCCTCTCTGATGATGTCTACACTTTCTATTGATATCTTGGCGTAGCCCTGCACAGTGAAATAATCTTTCTATCTATACAGCCTGATCTGCCCAGCTCACACTTCAAGGCCGCTACCACTTGTGTAGTGTCTTTCATATTGTCTGTTACTGCTGCAAAGAGTTTAGCTCTGCTATTTTTGCAACTGTACTTCAAGTATGGCCCCTAGCTTTAACTTTGCCAGACTAAAAACAGCTCAGATCAGTCAACCTCTCTATGTCAGTCATGTGCTTTAGGCCCCTTATAGTCTTCTGCTGAGCATTCTGCAAGGTTCATTTAGCTCAGGGCAAGAACATGTTGTTGGCCTTGTGGTCAGCCATTACCCTCAAGTCCTTTCAGCCTGGCTGCTGCTCAGCTAGTCAGTCCCCATCAGCCACAGCTATTCCACCCAAGGTGCAGAGTTTGGCCCTTCTGCCTGCTAAATTTCATGAGGCTCCTCTTGGCACAATCCATAAATTTCCCATGATCCTGCTGGCTTGAATTTTTGCCATGCATTGTGTCAGTCACTCCTCTTAAGAAAACGTCCAGAAATTTGTCAGGTTTGAATTCTGTGTCATTGTCCAGGTTCCTGATGAAGGAATTCCTGGTCTTTCTGTATGAAGGCATGGTTTGCTCCTGAAACTCTGAAATGCTGGGGTCTGAACCCTGAGCCCCGAATTAAGGTTGACATATGGGTGATGCCCACAGCCCTTCATAAAGAGGTGGTGAGTTTGCCTTATAGCTTCCCCCCAGGGTGCAGCCGGCCCTGCAGGGAGAGCCAGAAGGGAAATGAGCCCCAGGGGTCCTGCAGTGAGTTGACAAAGGTCAGGTGTCTGCTTGGGGATAAAAGCTGGGACCACTTGCAGGGAGTCAGGAGCATCTGCTCTGTGGAGTGCACTCCCCAGAGCTTCCTGGTTCAGGGCAGACCTCCTGACTCTCCCTGGAGCTGGGCCCCGGTCTGTTTAGACCTTTGTGAACGCGGGCAGATTGGGTGAGAGTCGCCATGTGGGCACCTTTCTCTTATGTATTTAACTTACTGGTTTGGCTGTTTCCCATGCCAACTATGGGAAACCTCACTGTTTGTACCACCTGTTGTGGGCCGAGTCACATCTTTTGTGGGATTGTTGGGGGTGGTGTCATTTATGTACCAGCTGATTGACTTGTTTGTACCCCCGGAGGTCGTTCATGTCGCCATGTTTCTGATTACAATACAGTCTGTGTGTTGGTTTCTCTTTCTGCTGGCTCTATCATTCTTGTTGGGCCTGGTCATTGGCACAATAAATTCAACCTAAAATTTCTTTAAAAGTCAGCTATTCTGTGTGCCCCTTCTAGGAAATTCCAATGGGATTACGCAGCAATTTCTAAATAAATCAAAATCTGCTATCCTGAAGTCTACATTCCCAGTCCATGACTTACCTTGGCATCCTTTCTCCAAATCTCAGTCTCAGGCTTCTTCCACTCACTGCAACCCAAACTACCATCTGTGATCATATTCACAACCATTTCCTCCTCCTTGAGCAGCAGGTTAAATGAAGTATTTCCTTGCTTGGCCCCTCTAGTGCTTGCATTAGGAAATTATAAACAACGGCTTCTAAACACTTCTAGGGTGACTTTAAGAATTTTATTGTGTATTCAGCAGATGTCCAGATGGTCAAAATCTTCCATATGGACCAATGGCTGTGATCAGGTTATTCCTGTTAATTGATAGCCTCAGAGATATCACCTTAGTTAGGTGGGGTCTACCAGACCTCCATTGCAACTTCATCGGTGTCACATCCTCTCTAACATAGATCCAGAGAGTCTCCAGAGGCATCCTCTTGTTTTCCCAGCAGGTATCTGTTTAGGCAGGGATCTCTTTACAAAATGCATATCTCCTCTGCTTCTTCTCTACTGCTTCCCTTCCCTGTGCAGTCTTTAACCCTGTATTCTGTGAAGACAACCAGTTCAGTCTACTGGACGCAGCAGCCCTGTGGAACTGAAGAGGACAAGATGTAGTTGCCAAATGGCATGAAGACCTGTTCAAGCTGAATATGGAGATAAAGCTTAGGACATAAAAACATTGGAATATGTCTCACAGTCTTCATCTTTAGAGGTCTTGAAGCGTACAGTAATCTGATGAGAAAGACTTGCTTAAGCATGGTTTTTCAAGCACAGAGGCAGGAAAGAGACCTAGGATGACCCTTCTATAGATACGAGAGAAGCTGTCAAACAGAAAGGAGATTGGGAGTTTGAATATTAGTAACTTAGTAATCAACTAGGAGCAAGTAACATGGTAAAGGAAGATCAGGGAGAGCCCAAGAGTAAATCTGAAAGTTACACTTTCATGTAACTGTCAAGATTTCAGAGAGCTGTGTCATGATTATGGCACACATGAGTATTACCAGAGAGGCTACCTGACACACCAGAATGACTGAAGCAGAAAATACTTGGTTGTCAGATTTTATAAAATATATAAAAGACAAAATCAAATCACTGTAGAAAAGGTTAAAAGAATGTGAAATTTGCAAACACTGAGTATTTTCTGTACTGCTGAATGAAGATTTGAGACAAAAATAATCTGTCATTCAGGCAAACACAGAACTTGTTATCTGAATTTGCCTTTAATTCATTTGTGCTCACATACGCCCATGTGCATATGAAAGAAGATTATTATTTCTGTGGACAAAATCATTATGATGGACAGAAAAAAATTAAGTTGGTTGAGACTTGGTTATTGCTTCCACTTAACTTGGATTTTTAGCAGGATGAAAATACGTATATCCTGCCAGAGGTATAAAGATAATTTGTAATCATTTTAATTTTACTTTCTGATGACAGCATGATGTAGAAGGATTTACCTAAATGAAAATAAGACCTTCTCACCACTATTGTTTTATCCAACAGCAAACTGAGCAATTAATGTCTGTTTGGCTACTTGCAGAACAACCACTGAATTAAAAAAGAACCAAGATCATTAGCTCCTGAAAATATCTCAGTGAGATGTGAATGAGAATAGGACTGAGAAAAAATAATGCTTCTTTCTCATTATTTGAGATGTATTATGTGAGAATTAGAACTATCTTCTATATATACATCCATCCACTAGCATGAAGCATGAAAAAATGAGAAACTGATTAAGATTAGACACTTCACCTTCTGTTAATTGAATTCCTCTTTATTCAAGATCACTGAAATAAGTTTTGACCAATGATACAAAGTCACATTTAAAAATAGTCATTTATGGCCAGATTCACTGAGCATAAACAATAAAAATACAGTTAAGATGGCTTTCACCAGGACTTTTGTAATACATAGTGGAAAAAATAATTTATTGTTATAGTTTTGTCATACTTGCCATTATCAGAAACCATACTGGTGCTAAAAAGGAAAAGTTTACCTTACCAAGATAAATAAATAACTTTATAGCTTCTCATATTCATTAATTTCTAACAAATATTGCTAAATTAACATCTCTACTTGCCTGCATTAATATTTAATAGGTCTTCTTTCTAGAATCTTCCCTAGCAACCAGTATATTTTTATTTTGAGGGGATCATACTGATGAAGCAAAGACACATATAGATGTATTTATTCAGCATACGTAATTTAAGTGTGAACATTCCTAAGCAAAAATATGGCTTCAAAATCTTTTCAGAGCCCCATTAGAATGAGATGGGCATCAGTATACTCCCTGAGGCATGACATTTTAATTTTGATTGAAACAGGAAATGCAATTTAATGATGTCTCTAAGGACAGAAAGATTTGAGCTCCAGGCAAAAACATAAAAAACAGAAGGAGTTTCAAATGAATGAACTGCAGAGGTAATGCATTCTGTTCTTGTACCCTCTGGACTTATGTCTTTGATAAAAGTGTGCTTATTACATGGATGTAGAAGGATAAAGACTACAAACACCACCTACCGTTCTCCTGCTGTGTGTTTATGTACTACTTTATCTTCATAGAAGCAGTTCACCAGAGAGATGGCTTTATTATCGTTATCATTATTGTTGCTGTTATGATTAAAATTTTACCTATTAGGGATTTAAATATTATTATTTTTTTAAACTACTGTTTATTCTGATGTCTGAAAACTCCTTTTATTCTCTGGTACAGATATACTGAAAGTGTTTTATTTTGCTGAAATCTTAACATCTCAGGAACAAAGAACAACACATGGACCAGCGAGTCTGAGTGGCCAGCTTTACCCACATAAATTCCTGTCTATTATTTTTGACTTGGTATTAATCAGATCTCAGGTTCTTTTCAGCATTTATGTCCTTTCATTTTTTTTTTTTTTTTTTTTAATAAGCTTTTTTTTCTCAACTATTCAGAATCACCTACTTCCCCATTAAGACCTGGCCTAGACAGAATCATGACACTTATTGTTACACTAATATTTAATCTTTTTTATGTAGATATATATTTATACAAACATATTTTTTTCTGAAGTAGAAGTTGCACAAAAATACAATTCTAATGTTTGAAATGTTTAGATAATATATTGTTTAGAGTCACAAAGATTGCAGGCACGGAGGTTGGATGTTTAGATTTTCTTTTTCTTTTTTTTTTTTTTTTTACTTTTGGATGAAGCAGTTTTGACATTTATCTCCATTGTCATCCTGCCAAGGGCAATTAATTTTAATATCTTGCTGAAGAATGGAATGACAACAAGAATTGGAATCAAATATTAGACATGATACATACTGCAGAAAGCAGCATTCCTCAGGCAACATTAATGAATCAATAAAGTTGTAGCGTACAAAATTTAGGATGACTTCCCTTTAGAGTATATTATGATTTGGTTTTGTCTATTTCCAATATCAAATCTAGAAATGATGCTGAGGGTGTTTATTGGACCTTCTTGAGACTGAAGCTTTGAAATAAATACTTCTTAGAGAGTGCCTGTATATAATTCTGTCTAATCTGAAAAAAGAATTTGCTCAATATTAGTTACATTTGAGAGTCTTAGTGTAACTGTGAAGCACTAAATCCCAGGACATCTGCTCCTTGGCATCTATAATAGTTATGTCTTTGTTAAGGATGTTTTTTGGAGGAATGTGGTTAATAAGCTAATGACATAAGCAAACCACACAGAAAGAGGCATTTTTTTAGCACTGCTAAAGCACAACTATAATATTGTAGTGGCATAAAATAGGTATGAAAATTTATTTTTTGAACACATAAAATTTTACTTTCACTGTAGGTGGCAAAATGCTAGTCTCATGTAAGTACTGTAACATACTTTAAGTCAAGTACAGAGACTGACAACTTATTTGCTTGACTGGCCTTTATTCAAATCAACCCCCCCACACCTCCACTCCATCCCCCCAGTCAGTGTTCTGCTGCTTGGAAGTCTGCACTATTATATACTAGTGAATAGTTATGGTAACAGGCCCCTATTTACTAAGTGATTTTAGGATATGTCAGAAAGAATAGTGTCCAGCAAATTAGACTAGAGTTCCTTAGAAAATCACAGAATCACAGAATATTAGGGATTGGAAGTGACCTCAAAAGATTATCTAGTCTCACACCCCTGCCAGAGTAGGATGACCTAGATCAACTCACACAGGAATGCGTCCAGGTCGGTTTTGAATGTCCCCAGAGAAGGGGAGTCCACAACCTCTCTGGGCAGCCTGTTCCAGTGCTCTGGAACCCTCACTGTGAAAAAGCTTTTCCTTGTGTTCACCCAAAACCTCCTATGATCCAGCTTGTGCCCACTGCCCCTTGTCCTATCACTGGATGTCACTGAGAAAAGCCTGGCTCCGTCCTCCCAACATTTCCTCATTACATATTTATAGACATTTATGGGGTCACCCCTCAGTCTCATTTTCTCCTGGCCAGAGAGACCCAGGTCTCTCAGCCTTTCCTCATAAGGGAGATGCTCAATTCCCTTAATCATCTTAGTGCCTCTGTGCTGGACCCTCTCCAGTAGCTCCCTCTCTTTCTTGAACTGGGGTGCCCAGAAGTGGATCCAGTACTCCAGGTGGGGCCTCACCAGACCAGAGCAGAGGGGGCGGAGATCCTCCCTCGACCTGCTGGCCATGCTTTTCTTATTGCATCCCTCTCCATTTTTTTTCCGCCAAAGATTCTCTCAGCCCTAGTTTCTAAACTGTGTCTAAAGGTCTCCCCTGAGCCTTCAAAAAGCCCAGGAGAACAACAGAAGCTGAGTCTTAAAGTTTCTTAGATCCTTCATTAAAACTACCATTGATTTGTACTTTCCCAAAACAAAATTTATTTTGGAGTTTCTAAGACATAACTGCAAAACATCTGGTTTAAGTCCACTGCAAGTGCACTAGTTTTCATCTTACTCTTTCCAAGGAATGTTCCTTTGGAATATCTGCCTTATACTATGTTATCACTATAGGTACAGCACTACCACACATTTCTTCTTCTGAAGAGACTATGTGGACGATTCTGACCAGATAATCACAGAATGTTCTTATGCTATTAAAAGTATAAAAGAAGAAAGAAAGAAAAAGGCAGGGGCTGGAGAGGGGAGAGAAACTCTCTATATGAACAAATATTGTGCCCTTAAAAAACATGACTAACATAAGTTCTGCAGCATGTAAACTAAAACTGGGACTGAATGTTCTTCCAAGCATCATAGTTTCATGCACTTTCAAGATAAAGAATCAGTCCAGAGAGTGTAACTCTCTGATATCTAGTAAGTAATGCATACAGAAAGAACATAACTTAAACAGCACTTCCAGTAGCTTTACAGAGGCTAGTAGAAGGTCAAATACACAAATAGATCTCATGTTCCATATACAAAAGATACCTGTGCCTCTAAATCCACACCTAGTTCATCCTAAATCCACATCTATTTTGTCCAGAGCATGTTTTCCTGCATCTCAGATACCGGAATCCAAAAAACACAGGAAAACACGTAAATCATTTGGGAGAAACAAAGCTCTACGCAAAGGAAAATTATCAGTAATTCTGAACGATAAATTTAAGGACACTGTTCAAAATCATGCATACAGTAACTGGGGTCTTCCATAAGCATAGAAAGAAACCTTTCTCACTGAGTCTGAGAAATAACGTATATTTTAATTGATGAAAGCAGGATGTAGAAGGTGGCTGTTTCAGAATGGAACCACAGATTCCAAAATATTCATTGAGGTGCGATCTAACAGAAATACTCTGCTCAGGAGCATGTCATGTAGAGTGCTGACCGTATATGAACTGCAGGTACATTTGGAGTTTCGATTGTTGTGATTTCCACTCTAAGGTCTCTCTCTATGGCTAGATACCTTTCTGATTCTCTTATAGCTCTTCTCAAGCTGATTACTTCTTTGTGTTGAGAGTCTCTAATTCCTTCCATAAAGTTTAATTCATCTGATGATTATCCTACCATTGAATACATTCCGTTTTGTGAAATCAGTCAGCACACACACACACTATTTACACTCACATTTCTTATCTTAAAAGATGAGGTGGTGTTACCCAGACTTTTTTTGCTGAGGGTGGGTCCTGCAAATACCCCTACAATATACTAGTGGGAGGAGTGTCTTGTCAATGCCCAAATATCCTCCTGAAAATAGAGGTATTTTGATTAAGTCTAATTTCTTTTAAAGACTAAACAGAAATTTTTTTGGCAAAGAAAATACACAACTTCTATGGCTATATCAAGTATGCAGAAGACTTGGTTTCAACATTCTTCCCTGCCTTCTGAGAAGAGTGAACAAGCAGCAGGGAGCTGTTTGTTTCTTAGGAGACAGGAGATCTTTGAAACAGCTTTGCTTTGTACAAAACAAATCCTTTCAAAAGAAAGAGAGATTGCACAGATTTTCCCGCTCAGTGACCCCTGCTCTTGGCAGACAGATTTTTATACTAAACAGTTATTTGGGTTTGCCTTGTGCAGCAAATTTTGGCTAAACTTTTGAAAAATTGTCTTTATCTATGTCACAATAGCCTGTTCTCCTGATGAAGATGGATCTACTCATAAAACATGTGTCATATACACCCACAATGTGCTGGGCTTTATAATCACCTGCCAGTAGAGTGGTCTGATTATCTAGAATGAGGGAGTCTCAAAGAATACATGCAAATAACTGTTACACCTCTGCTTCCCTTGGTCCAACTTCTCTTACTGAAATAAGTACTTTAAGTAATAATTATGACGGCTCGATGCTGTCACTGAGTGTTCACTCAGTAAAGTGTAAATTTTGTTTGGAGGAACCTTGAGTGTGTCAGTTTGCCAGTAGCCTTCATTTAGGGCAGATCCAAAATGAAAAATAAGTCTAAAATCAAGCCAAAAATAAAGATGTTCATGACTTCAAATATTATGGGTATAAAGGATTTGACGCTATGTCCAGAAATGAGTGTGTAGAAGAAACTAAGTGGAAGAGCAGTAACAGAACAGGAAGACCGCCTTAGGCAGCACTGATGTATGGCCAAATGGGAAGGGTAATTAAATTAATAAATTGCACTTAGAATGATAATCAAGGAGCAGAAGGGGAAGGCGAGCTTGTGTGCGTAAACAGAACTTTTTTTGACTCTCAGTTCCATCAGAAAAAAATGCAAGATGGGACCATCACATTTATTTCTCACTGAAAAGCTCTTTGTGACCCCAGTGTTTGTTTATAGGCTTGGATTCTTTTTCTAACTTAATAATTATCGCTAAGTTCAGTTTGATATTGGACCTAAATATAGACATCTGATTTCACAATGTATGTACTATAAAGGAACTATACTGTTGGTTTCAGCTCAGTAGCAATACATACATGCTGAAGGAAAAATATATTGAATTTTATTTAGGAGGATGGCTGTGCCATTACTGTTTGGAAATAAATCAGTACTAATTGCTTTTTCATATTCATCTTTTCTACAATGACAGCTGGATGCCAGATTTTATTATTCATTTGATTTGTTATTCTTGTAATATAACTCTCAAGCCTTATTTTTACATGCCAAATGAGAGAGAGAATTATCAGAAGAACAGTAATGAACATCGCTGATTTTGTAAGGCATTTGCACCGATCATGACTTCTTTCTTAACCTGAAAAAAAAGAAAAATAGCCCAACCAAAAAAAAACCCCAGCATTTTAAACCATACTGGAACACAGGAGATGGCTAGATGGCTATTTAGGCAGTATTACTTCATCTGTCTCAGTTATGGAAGATTTAAATAAGATGAACTCTACATCTTAGGTATCTCCATATAAAAAGATAAGACAATAGTGGGTCAAAGAGAAACCCTTCTCACTTTAGCTCTGTTGCATTTATTCCATGAAATGATCCATTACTTTATAATTTTTAAAGTGCTCAATATGTTATCACAGCGCTAAAAGTAATTTGACTTCAGCTGTTCCAAATGCAAACAAAAGCCTTCTAGCAATATAGCACCACTAAGTAGCTGGTCACTCTATATGTATCACCGGCAAGAAAGCATATACATTTTGGTTTATAGGAAACAGTTTAAATTAAATAGAACCTTGTACTCTGATTTGTCAAATACCAGACTCTTGATGTAAAGAACAAACTCTTACTGTTCCAGAGTTTCTTATCAGTCTATTGTCAGAATAACTTCACGACACTATTTGGAGACTAATTTTACTAAGGTTAATTTTAATATGCCATATTTTAATGTGGATTAAAATACCAAAATCTTCCCTGTTGTAGGTCTTGACAAGTGTAAAATTGTTGTTATGAGTTATTTTGCAGATTTATTTTATTGTGACAATTTAGAATTTTTGCATATTTACAAATTACAAAGAAAATTATTCTTCTCTCCCACTCCCTTTGATTTCATATAACCTGTTCCTTGTAAGCAAAAGCATTTCCTTTTTCCAGGTCCTGGTGGATAAAAAATGTCTCCAAAGTAATAAAATTTGAGCCTTGGGTTATTGCTGAACTTTATTGAGTGAAAACCTCTTAATCAAGAATGAATTTTGTTCAGTTTCATCAAGATAGCAGCTACATTCTAGCTGCAGATTTAGAGCATGTAGTAAACCTACTACATTTAGGCATGTTAGGTCAGGAATTTGATTTACAGCCTATGTAGAAATGAATTCTTGTCTGTCCACGTGAATGAATGCTGATTATCTTGTGTATCTTCTCTCTCTGGAAAACTTTCAAAGTCACACCCTGTTTGTTTGTTTGTTTGTTTTTAAACTGACACATCCTGGCAGTAATGTCCAGCTAGCAAACCATGTCTAGGTTGAATGTGAGAGAAACGAACATTCACCCTTTTGGATCAGTAACACTTTCCTGGTCATTAGGACAGTTGAATAGAATCATAGAATCATAGAATC
>NW_008630040.1:0-32239 GCF_000691845.1 Merops nubicus | reverse complement strand
AGTGACTCAAATGTGTCCTTTTTAAAGATTGGTCCAAGCTTTAGACTAGAAGTTTTGGTCTGCCCTGTAGAAAGTGGAGCAGAAAGTCATCTTTTTTCACGATGGAGGGAGCTGATAATTGGATTTATATTGTTGACAAAAAAAGATTGGTTGATGGCTCATTTTTTGAAGAAAGCTGATAAATCTACTTGCAAGCATGGTTTGAAACAGACTGATAATATCCTTTAACTAGACTATGGGTTAAGTCTGTCTGAAAAAATGCCAATCGTAGCACTCAGCTGCGTGAAAGTTTGGGATAAATCTACTTGCAAGCATGGTTTGAAACAGACTAATAACCCATAGTCTAGTTAAAGGATATTAAGTCTGTCTGAAAAAATGCCAATCATAGCACTCAGCTGCGTAAAAGTTTGGCATGATTAACAAAGAAAAAAAGTCTATAGAACAACTATCTTTATTTGGCTTTGTTCCTGGAAGAAATAAGACTCTGCCTGTGGAGAAGGAGTGTTTCAGTACCGTCCTCTCTGCAGAGTGGTCAGATAAATTGTCACAGGAGAATGCATTGCACAGAGCTCATCAAGCGAGTGCAGCTTTTCCAGTGCAGCCAGTAAGAAAGGAAGGCATACTGGGGATGTGAACTGTGGGGTGCCCTAAGGAAGTACCTAAGTAAGTGTTCCTAGAACTTGTGTGGTAACCCTAGGACAGGAGACAATGGAGAGAGCCAGACCTGGTAGTGTTAACTCTTTGTTGTATTACTGTAGCCCATGTGGTGAGTTCCTGGTTTGTCTCTTTTGTTGGTAGGGGATGCCCATTGCCAGGATGTTTTTGAAACACCTGGCCCAGCTGTGGGTGTTCTGTACTAAAAGAAAACAATAGAAAAACCTGAGCTTTGTCTGTGGGAGCAGAGTCCCTTCAGATGGGCCCATGATGCTCTTCCACAGTAATGCTCTAGACTTTAAATTGTGTGCTTTAAATGCATATGTGTGGGTGAGAATGTCTATGTAATAGGCATTTGTGGTGTCTGTGTCTAGGTAATTGTATCTTATACTTGAAACATTCTAATTGTGTTGTACCTGAAAACCTAAAAAACAAGCAAACAAACCCCCAAAACAGCTCATATCCCTTCCATCTGTAAAACCCCAAACCTCCTTAAATATGGAAACTCTTTTTTCCTTGGACTGGTAAGTAGAAACACAAAGTATGGTAAGACATTTTCTGGACCTTAATGCTTCAATTAAAATCTATCTAGTACCAATCTCTTAAAAAAAAAAAAAAGAAAGAAAAAAAAAAAAGAGGCAGCATCCATTCTGAGCCTCTCTCTCTCTCTCTCTTCTCTTCTTTCCCTCCCCCTGCCTGCCTCCTTTATTTCCCCAGGGTTGTTTAACACATACTTTACATTTTCATTTCTCATGGGAACCTCTTCATTTCTCACTTTTACATCTTAATTCCATGTTTCAGCATAAAGTATTACTTGTATTAAGTGTTCTCTGTCACTTCAACCAAGAACTGGTAAAGATAGGAGATTATGCAACTTAGAGCACTGATAAGTCAGAGCTTTTTTTCCTAAATAAATCTATGTAAGTATGAAATTTATTTTTGATATTTAAAGGATGAGTCTGATTTCTGCTTTAGCAGGTTGTTAAAAATTTCCTTAAAGAAAACTGTCTGACAAATTAAGCTTGCGTGATTCTGTTGTTGTTTTGTAGTGATGCACAGAAATATCTTCAGTTCTCCAGTAGAAGGTACTTCTACAAAAAAATGGGTTCATTTGTTGTAGACAAAAACTGCACGTTATAGAATTGTCTAACTTTTAGGTTAAATTCTAGTTTGCTTCTGAGTAAACTGAAGTAAAAGATGCTATTTTGATATTTAATTTGTTTGCGTGCATTTTTCTTGCATACATTTCAAAGTAAATCTTTTTTTCTGTGAAGTACCTGATCTAGATATCAGCCTGGTTAGTCTAAGGTAAAAATTGAGGAAGAAAGAGGTACATGCTGTTTATAAAGCAGTGGGCCCTGGTGGGTCTCAAACTGTAAGAAGATCCTGGAAGAATGCTTTCAGATGTGTAAAACAAGGCTTGCCTATTTCTTACTGCAAACAGGTGAAATATGATGGAGCTTGAGCAGTTGTCTGGTTTTATTGTGCCTGTATGTATGTTGGTAAACTGGTGCTACACCTGATCATGAGATTTCACACAGATGTTCTGTTACCTGTATAAAGTAAGGGTTGTGCATTGACTTTACTGTGCCTTCCTGATTAAACAATTTGCTGTTTTAGTGTGATGATAGCCTGACACACTCTTTTAAACAGCATTTAATAATGTGCTTATTGTGGCCAGAAGTGATGGCTGGAGGTTCTGACTGAGAATTTCTGGTGGCCCATGGATGTCCATTGAAGTAGTCACTCAACTGAGAAGTAATTCTGTTTGTGGTCTTCCAGCACTCATCTTCAGGCTGGCAGGCTCAAAATGGCTTGGCCAAGTACTCAACAGAAAAACCAGAGATTTGCTTTAGTAGAGGTCTGATCATTGCTCATAACCACTAAAAGCTTTAGCATGAAATAAATTATATAGTCCTAATCAACATTTTATAGCTACAAACCAAATTTGGATTTAGAGAGATGGATACTATGAAAGCATGAAAGTACAGTGTGTTCTTGAGGTTTGACAGAAATTTGTTACTTAACTAGAGAAGAATTGACTCCTTACATAAAAATGTTCTTCTCTTTCAAGGCAGAAATGAGACATGGAAAAATGGGAGTTACTAAACAGAGTTCTTTATATTAATATATTTGTTTCAGCTTCATTTAAATCGGTGAAATCTCATCACTTATGTAACCAGAGCATTCTGCCCACTGTTCAGGAAGTAGCCAAAGTATCTTGTTAATAACCCTGAAATATAAAGAGGGGCTTTTTGTTCTTAGTCTCAAACTCCCCTGTCTGGGGCAGGTTCTCTACAAACTGTGACCCATGGCCCTGTTGTTGCATGTTCTGTCTTCTCTGTATCCCCCTTCGTATGAAATGAATGCTGGAACTGGTCTCACACAGATAATTAGCTAATGAAGGTTTCAAAAGGAAAATCCAGGTCAGATTATAGAGGATTTCTATGCATCAGCTTTCAAATATCCAGGGGGACATGTCTGAAGTGGAGCCAAGCAACCACTGGGAGGAAGGCTCAGAGATTTTTGAGGTTTGATAGGCTTTATGGTCACCCAGAGGCTGTACAGATACAAAGACAGAAGTCTTCCCACTTTCTTCACTGAGAAGAGGATTGCAGATGCCAAAGGGCCACCCGTGCAACAGGGTGGGAAGATTAAGGTTTTTGAGATCTGGTTCCCATTTAAGTTCTTTGTTACTCTTCTCCTTTTGAAGCCTGGCCCTCTGCAAACAACTGCTAGTAATGTAAAGTCGAAATCTTATGAGCTCAGTTTCTCATGTGTGGCTGTGAAAGCATGAGTTGTCTTAGGTGAGTCTCCAAAATCACAAAACATGAGGCAGGCTTTGGGTTTGCATAGTTTGGGACTGTTTCCCTGCCCACCCACATAGTTTGGAAAATCTCCTGAAGCATCTTGCCCATTCCCTTGCCTCCATCCACCTTATAAATGACATGTTAAAAACTCCACTAGAGACTTTCACATGTGGCACCCTAGAAATACATAACCTCAGCCAAAACTCTGAACGAAGAGATGTGACTTTGTAAAGATAGTGGACTGCATTGTTTGCTCACACGTGTGCACATGTGGCTATTGACACACCTAAGTGCATGTATACATTTTTTAATTGTAGACTTCACCAGTGTAAATACTAGAAGTACATACACCAAGTGATCTACAAATAACAAGTGCCTGAAATCTGTTATAGAAATCGACACATTAAAAACTGACTGGAGCTACAGAAAAATCTGGTTTGGGTGTAGGTCTTGCAGATGCTAAAGCCTTCAGGCTTTTATCTGCTGACCCTCATGAGCATGTTACTTCTGACTGCTCTGTTGATCTTGACAGGACTGCTCACTCCAAATTCAAAATGTACATGAACGTTTTGCAGGACCCAGCCTGGATACTTACTTAGCAGTTTGTGGGCCTGGAGCTAAGGCTGGAGTATTTTTGGAAGGATTTTTATCAGTATTTTTGGAAGGATGAAAAGATGGAGGAGACAGAAACTTCCCAAAGATACTCTAAAAGTAGTGTCATGAAAATGAGAAATAAAACTGGTCATGTTGGGGAAAGCTGCCTGACAGCTCTTATAGACTAGCAGAAGTCCTCTATTTAAAACCAGACTAAAGGAAAGAAAGTGACCCTGAAAAATTAAGACTTGAAAAGAACACTCCTGAAATCAAGTGGAAGGTCATCTACAGTAGTTCCTTGATACTTAAACCTTGACTGGAGTGCTGCCTGTTGTGTGAGCAATTAAGCAGTCTAATCTGAGGCTCCTGCTCATGAATGATTTGGCATAAGATTCTTCTATTGTTCATTTCTGAGACTCAGCTTGTTTAGGGATTGTCATTCCTGACTTCACAATTGCCTGCTCAAGTAAGAAAAAAATACTACTTTTGTGCCAATGAAAGAATCTGCAGGGCCAGTTAGCTATGAAGTAAATTTATGAAGTGAATAAAAAAAAAATCTAAAAAATTAAGATTATACTAATGGAAAGTCAGCAGTACTCTGAAAATATCTATATTCAGTGAAGTTTCTGTGTTAAAAGGATGGATAGAAGCAAATATTTGCGTTTGGAAGTGGAAGCAGAAACTTTTAAATAACCTGTATTTATCAAGATTAACTAATTGTGCCTCTGCCCCCCCCATATTTGCCTCCACCACATACACTATCAGCTTTTCAAAGTATGCTTTGCGTTCCACTTTTGAGGGAATGTATATAGTATAAATGTTAAGTGTGTCCTCTGGGGCTGTGGCTTTTCACAGAAAAACACAGTGTTTTTCTTTCTGCAGTTCTATTTTCCTAAGTATCTTAAAGATGGTTCTTAGAATCTGTCCTCTGAACTGCCTGTTTTTTTTTCAGTCTGGCTTGTTATGGTAGACCATGAAGTTTGGACAGATAAAATCACAGCATTAATAATTACTTTGTCGTGGCAGTGTTGAGTATGCTGCTTAGATAGAGAACTGTGAGTTTGCACCAGGAGAGTTTTTGGCCTTCCAGTGTCCTAACTGAAATGATTAGTGCAGGACCTAGATGCTATGCAGAGCTTCTTTTCAGGAACTGCTGAATATGAACTTCAGATTTTTTACCTTCAGATGGTAAAGGATATGAGTAAATGTAGTCTATGAATTTCTTCTCTTAAATAAGGAAAGACCAAAATCATGTTTAAAATAGTGTAAGAGATGACTGCTCTCTCCTATGTAAGCATATGCCAAATCTGGTTAAAAAAATAGAACTTTGATGAGAATTTGAAAAGTGCACAAGCTTAGTATTGAGAACAAATACTGGGCTAATTTTATGCTTGATAATTTTTCTGGATAATTTTAGTGAAAAAAAAAAAAGACTAGTAGCTTTTTCTTTTGCCTGTGCATCTTCCTGGCAAATAGATTATTCTGGTGATCCACGAGACCTGCCATTTTCATCTTTCTCTGTTGCTTCTAGATAAGTTTCCTTTGGTGTGATCATGGTCAAGAAGTCCATGTGAACATAAGAGACAGCTTGTCAAACATATGCTCAGTGAGCACTTGACTAATGTTTTTATGATGGAAAAGTTCTGACTCCTTTTTTTTAGAGACAATAGGCAAAATCTGTGGGAACAGTTAGACTTTTTATGACTGACTTTGAAGATGTTGCATGACTTATTTCTTCATTTCAGCCTGTCCCTCTGGAATTATGAAGTCAGTAAGTTCTGACATCTATTTTTTCAATGCTGTTGAGAGCTATGTATTCAACTTCATAGAGATAGTTTGCTGGTTTCTTTGTGTGGCCAACTGTAGAGTTGTCAGTCTTCAGGAAAAAAAATAAATTAATGCTCAAAAATCATAAAATGATATGAACAATTTCTATATCCAAGGAATCAACAGAGAAATTGTAGGCGAACTATGCACAGAAAAACCTTTTTGACCTTAAATCTATTTCACCTAGAATCACCATTTTACGTAACTGAAGACAACAAGGTTTTAAGGCAGTTGTGTTTCTATAGACGACAAGAAATCATGTAAGTTAATAACGTGGTAATTTATGGCCTGGTGCAGTCTCCACCTAGACATTTGTAGGCTGAGTTATGCAATTCACATGCCCTGTTATATAGTTAATTTCATTACAACACCTTATTCAGTGTTTCAGCAATAGGAACTGTTGACAAGAATGGCCATGCCCAGTTTTGTTTTACAGCTTAAGTGTCTTATGTATCCAAGGCCTTTTTTTCATGGATAGATTTGTTTACCCTTTTTAGGATTTGAGGTGCTTGAAGTTCCTCGCAATAGCCAAAATCCTTTGTGGTGAGCTGGTGAATCAAGAGACAGTAATGGCCATGGGCAGTGTTCTGTTTCGGGGTATGGAGTTGCCCTTCAGCAAGGGTAGCTGCAGATTAATAGTGGAAGAGTTCTATGGGTTCTTTCAGAATTCAATTGATTTTAGTCTTTAACTCTTTTCATGCGTTTGAATTTAAGTTTGTGTCTAGCCCTACGCTAACTGTCGAAAGGGAAAAGTATGGAAGTGGAGTGGAAAGGTAGGAGATTCTAACTGAAATAAAAACGACTGGTAGCAAGGACAGTGTGGCTTGATAAAGTGTCTTCCACAAAAACGTTTGAACACCGTTTTTTCTCCTTTCTACAATTTCTTTGCTACCAAAAATGTTTTACTACTTTTGCTCTTGTCAGAAGCGGAGTTGGTTTCAGCATATCATAAAAGGAAGCAAACTTTTTTTGTTTTTCCAGTCATTTTTTTTTTTTTTTAAGAGTTCCTCTGCTTTTTCAGCCTTTAATCTGCATTGTAGTGTTGTGCCTGTGTCACTCTTGACATGTTTTGGAGCGCATTGGATGAATTTGTTTAGAGAAGCAGTTCTTTTATTTGCCTTTGTGTCTTTTCAGAAGCACAAGAGTGGGCAAAATGTGTTGGCAGAAGCAAGCTGAATGATCCCACAGACAAACTCTTGTTGCTGCCACAAGAAAAGTAGCATTCAATTGAATTGACATTTTAATGGCAACGCTGTGTGTGCTCAGTAAGAGCACTGTCTTCCCTGGTCTGTGACAACTTCCAGGGTGACTGTGAGTGGGGTAAATGGGCTGTACCAGGATATTTGTTGATAGATGGATACTTAAGGAAGGTGCTTGCTGATCAGTTTAGTTTTAATTTTGTTTATCATGAGCTTCTATTTGCATAGAAACACAATAGAATGCAGTGTGATTTGTGGAATGGTTGTTTATAACGTGTATGCCAACACCTGTAATTGGTGGCTTCTAGGTTGGAAACAAAGTCTGCTTGGAGGCATCTGTTGTCTTCTGCACGTGGTTGTTCGGTTGTTGGGTAGTAGATGTGTGTGCACCCACGGCACAGAACTGCTTGACTTGAGTCTAGCTGTGTAGACCTGACTGAACAGCTTCACATGTGAGATGGCCACAGCTGCTCTGCACAGGCTACAGAGAGCCTGCTCAAAATGATGGTGTCCACAGGCTCTGGTCGAAGCTATGGTAGTTTGACAATGGTGACTTCAAGAAATGCAAAGTGTCTCCTCTTTCACCTGTGTCTTGTGTGTTCTGATTCTTTGACATGACCAAAACTACTGGAGCCAAGCAGCTGGTGTTCTGGTTTTGTCACCTCATAGTGAAAATTGCCCAGCTGGGCAAGCAGTGGCAGGTGGTGCTGCAGGTCCTGTGGGCTGTGTCACATAGCTGGGAATGTTTCCCAAACCAGACCACAGTAAGAGCCCTGTGGTGAGAAGATATTTAGTCTGCAGAGTTGATGTTGTAGGACATAGAAGTGGCTGTTGTGAAATGTGTGTGGCCTTGTTTATACAGGAAATGTTTCTGCTGTGTCTTTTAGTACACAGATGATAGTTTAAAAATCACAACACTGCACAAAGCCTAAAATAGGCAATCACTTAGGGGAGTGTGTAGTTGATGGTTTGTTGTCTGTAAGGGTATGAGCTGCAAGTTTTCAGTACAGTCAGGGTCTAAGCTTAGCCTGGGGAATGGTGGGAGTATGGAGGTAGGAAGCCCAGCAACTGAGTATGTTAGCTGAGGGTCAGGTCCTATTTAATTTAAAATTAAAATCTATCAAAGCACTTGCATAGATAAGTAGCTGATCTCTCAAAGGGAAGGTTTCTGTGTGTAACTCTTGGTAGAATCAAAGCTTAACTCCCCTGTTGAGAAGCAAATCAGGCCACGATATAAAGTCGCAGGCATGCAGACAGCCTGGTCACTCTTAAAATGTCCTCAGGTATTGTACACAAAATCAGTGTGCAGGAAATAACAGTGTGTCTGGGCTGCATCATCTGAGCTCGCAGAGCTTACTTCTTCAGGTGAGGATCCTTTATGTACAGAGGTAGTTGAGGACTCCATGCCATGCAATGGCAACAGTTACAGGCATGTGACACAAAAGCATCACACGTTCTGGAGTGTGTTGTGCCTACAAAGACAAGACTTCTGCTCGCAGCGCAGCCGCTGTATCGCCACAGTCAGGTGGAGTGATTTGGGGATCACTGAGCAAATATGCTGCTTACTGAAACATTTTTTGAGGGATGGGTGACTGAGGATTTTGTTGTTGATTCCTCTTTGTGTGGTGTGTCGTGGTTTTGCTTTTTGTTTGTTTCCATGGGAAATCTTGGGCAAATGGTTTTTCAAGAGGTTTGATGTTCTCTGCTTTTCCTATTCCCTCCTCTCACTCCTGCAGATACCTGCTGGAAGAGATACTGGAATTCTGCCTGCCCGAGTGGCCCAGGCCTGGGCCAGCACTGTGCCAGCCTTTTAGAGATTGTGAGATATGTTTTGAGATATGTTTTAAAACATACGAAGTGGCAGCTGTGCTGTTGCACATTCATTATACCAGCACTGCTTGTCAAACATTTTAGATTAATTAAAAGGGAAAAGGAAAAATGTGTTTCACAATGTAAAATATGTATAAACACTTTTGGGAACACTTTGGAGGAATGCTGGGACAAGCTCAAGGAATGTTTGTGATAAAAGCTCTCCTTTCCATTGCTGTACCCCCAAATGCAAAAAACAATGGTGCTAATGTGCTGCTGTTTATAAAGAAACAGAGGTGCTGACCTGCCTCCTCAGTTTGAGGAGGTAAATTATATAAACTACACTCAATAATGAAGTAAGATTAAATTAAAGTAAATTAAAGGATTTTCAGTTGGTGTGGAATTATCTGACAGTTAATTGGTTGGGAGGGGGAGAGCTGATTCATCAAAATGGAAATGTTTTGTGGAAACATTTTGTTTTGACAACTTTTCATCAAGCTGTCATCCTGGTTCGCATGGTTGGAGCCTAAAGCTTCCAGCTCTGTTGTGGTTATCCCCCAGCTGCTGGCTGTACCCTGGTGAAGTGGCTGAGGATTTCGGCTGTGGTGGTGATCTCACTCTTCTTGGGTGTTTCTATCCAGATAGATCTTTCACTTTCAAATCTTCCTGTGAAGTGTTACTCCACTTCAGTGATAACGTGTAAAGTTTGGGCTTGTTTCCTTGATTGCAGCAAGACTTAGATGAGAGTGAAACACTTCTTGCTTAAAGAAACAGTACTGCCCTTTGCACATCCCCAGTCCTCATTTCTTTGTCAGCTCTTCATTCTGGCATGGTTGGTGCTACCCGGGGTATCACCTGCATGAAAGGTAGAAGTGATGCTTGTCTGGGTCACTAGAATTTTAATACTTGTCTTGCAGACCCTACAAGGCAAGAGAGTGGTAAGAATATAGAGAAGAGGGGAAAAAATTGTCATCCCTCCCTCCCTTCTTTTTCTTCAGGAGACAGGATCAGAGCAGCTGAGGAGAGATGGGGTCTCTTCCCCTTGTCAGAATTTTTAGCTTCCTCTGCAGGTACGACCTGTACAGCCTTGGTTGTAGATTCTGGTTATCATATAAGAACCCTAATTATCTGTTAACTCTTTTCAGGGACAACCTTTTTCAAGAGTCACTAAGCTGTCTTAATTGGTTTGCTATTTTTTGCTTACTGGTGTTTGTTCTCTTTTCAAGTTCTGTGTCACCCCTATTAAAGGTCTGATTTTCATGGTGACATACCCAAGTTCACACTGCAAAATGTAGAAGCATTTTTCTTTGTTACTTATCAGAAGCAATGTCATTAAATCGCAGCCAGCAGCTTTTTAATTCACCCTGTGATTGTTCATCTTTTGTCTGAATCCTAAGCAGCTTACTTTGTGACACAGTTGTATTGTCTTTTAATATATAAGCAGGTGCAAAAGAGGAAATATACACAGTTGCTTAACAGCCCCTTGTTATCATTCAGTAGATATTCTTGCTCCATGGCCCAGCACAGGATGTGGTCTGGCTTCTACAGGTGGGATTGGGAGGGTAGAAAAGTAGTAGCAGTGTAATACTGCCAAAATAAATAGTGGATGAAGCCTATGAACCACTCCAGTCTCGTCAGGACAGCTGTTAACCAAATGTGTGACCTGCCTCATGCTGTGGGAATTGGATACTGTTTTGGTGGACTGGCATAACTACTGACAAGTTCTGCTGCAAACTGCTAATACCTGTTTTCTCTGATAATTTTGATTTAAATATCCACAGCTCAAAAACAGTCCTGGTTTAACCAAATGAACAGTAAGCAGTTCCCTTCAGGGGTGCTCCAAGAGCTTTTCTGTAGAAGAAGCTTTACCAACATCTCTGTTAGCTGTCTAGCTTCCCACAGGCTTCCTGCTGTAGGTGTTTTGGTGTCTCTTGCTACCTCTGCCAACGTGATTAAAAGCCAAATGTTGTTACAAGCGTAAGAGAGTTGGTGATGTGTGGCAGTTTCCACTCCTGACCTTGGGTCACGGTTGCAAGTCCTAAGAAAAAGGGTTGCTGCAAAATTTTGTTGTACTCTTAATGAGCTCCTCTGAGGTTGCAGGCCTATCCATCTGAGGAGAGCAACGTACACAGCTCTTTACACTGAGCATATGAGGTTGGGTTATGTTAAGCTAGCAAGGAAATGAGCACACACAAACTGATGGATCTAGGAGCTGAAAAATAAGGACAAGCACCATTTGGAGCTGACATAAGATGCCTGTGTGAATAGTGTTGGTATCTGAGGCTAGGTCAGAGAGTAAGTCCCAGTTTGATCTTTGCAGTTTGTTGCTCAGTTTCTCAAGTCAGGCACCAGCTTCACCTCCCAGTTGGAGCTTGGTGGCATCTTGCAGTTCTGTGACAGGGCATCCACACGGGCCAAACCCACTCCAAAAAAATGCTGTAGCTGCTCAACATGCTTCATTCAGTGCCTCTTATTTTTGTTAGACTTCAAGGAATCTAGGCATGATCTGCTTCTCTCTAAAAGAATAGGTTTTCTTCATTCCAGTGGCACAGAGAAACTTGTGATTTTTTTATTTTTTCAGAGGTTTTGCCCAGTGGTCAACAGTGTGTTTGTGTCCTAGAAGTATGGCTAATGAGAGTAGCCAAGCAGATGCTGGTTCATTGCAAGGGATGCACAACAGAGAAAGCAGCACATAGAACTCTGGTGCTGTTTTGTTTGGTTTTGTAACAGGCACTGTATGTAAAGCTTATTTAAATGATCTAGAAGAAGCTTGCTTGTTCTTTGTGCTAAAGAAACCTTCAGTGTCTGCTTTGATGAAAGCTTCATATCTTTTTAGGAGAGCTACCTATGGAGGAGGGAGGTGATGTCCCTGCTTAAATGGCAGAAGCTGGTCCAGATCTAACTGCTTCATTGACATCCGTTTGAACTGGTGATTCTTTGCCTCTGAAAAGAACAAAACCCCCACATAGTAACCTCTATTGTTAGGATTTAAGTGAAAGTTGAGTTCTTGCCAAGCTGAGCAAGGCTTATTTCTCTCACTGTTCTCTTGGAGACCCCCAAAAAGAGAGCTTGTGCCTTTCTGTTTGAAAGGTAGCCAGAAAATTATCTTTGAGGGAGGATATTCCAATGTCATAACTGCAAAAACATATGTTCTTGTTTTGAAAAAGGACTGCAGTTTAACAATTGAGTTTAAAAATGAAAATGCCCCCTAAAATAAAGCAAACATCACAAGTGTCAGTTTATTGGATAACTTATTAATGAGCAAAAGGGTCATCTTGCTCTCCTGTTCAATTTGAAGAAACTAGAGCTTCATAGAAATTCCTGCATTGGAGGCTTCCTAGTAGACATTGACCTTGGTTGACTTGAATACGATTTAGACTCTTCGTGGTCGTTAAAACACTGTCCATGCTAAAACTCTGATGAAGGCAAGTGTCTTTGTATTTCATCTCCATTAAAATAATTGTTTTATCTATGAAGCAAATTGAAGCCTTATCCTATTTTTTTTTTCCTTTTAATAGAAGTCGTCGTAGTTGTTACAGCATTCATTTCCAAAGCAAGTTCAGAAAATGTAATATTAGGTGTTGAAGCCAAACACAGAGGAGCACTGAAGAGTTGTGAGTAGAGAAGATTTCTGTACTGAAAATCTTAAGGCAGTAATAAAGCCATGAATCTGCAGAACCCTGTAATTTTATGTATCACTTGGCACTTCAGCTTCATTGCTTTCCTGTGAGTTCAGAACATGGTACTGAGTATGGCTGAAGTTCCTATCCTAGAAAAAGACTTGTTTACAGAATGAATCCTTTCTCGCCTGGGGAAGCCCTTTCTCAAGTAGTTCTGTAATGTCAATTCAGTTGATCCTGAAGACATTAGACAATTAAACTTGAGATGGAAAAAATACCTCAAGGCCCCAGGGCCCTTTGTTCGAAGTCATGACCTGGGGGTCGGCGTTGTTGCTGGTGGAGGGAGGGGGCTGGTTAGGAGCAGCCTTCAGCAGCTAGGCCTAGCCCTGCTGCCATTAATAAGTCCATTTTCTTTCCCCATGATCTGAAAAAGCTTTAGTGCCTGTTTTCTTGGATTTTTAATGAGGTTAAGGTAACCATGCATTTGTTTCCATTCTCAGGTAGCAGAGTACACCCTCCTGGTGTAGCTGTTCCTTCTGTGCAGGGTCAGTGGCAGGTGCCATTGAATCCATCTGCCCTGCTCCGTTTGTGTCTTCTGCCTCCTCACTATGGCCTGTGTGCAGAGCTAACCTGTTCTGGCAGCTCACAGTGCAGTCCACAGCAAACCACAGCAGCAAAGTCAGGAGGAGTTAAGACTCCTAAATCCACTGTCTGTGTTTCTTATGCACCTGGAGGAAAGTCTTACTGTTGTCGCTGCTTCTGTCTATTACTAGAATAACTCTGTCCTCTAATTTGAATTTCTTCATATGTTTCTTTTCCAAACATATTTTTGTCCTCAGTAGTAATCCCAAGGTGATTTTTGTTTTTGTCATTGAAAGGGCTTTATTACAATACAGAATTTTATTACAATTAAATTCATTTCAGAGAAGAGTAGTTAAACAGTAATTGTCAATAAAGCAGATAAAAGCCTGTGGTAAAATTGGATAAGAAGCATGAAGGGATTACTATTTGTGACTTATAACAAAAGAAAGTATTGTTATCTGAAGCAGACCATGGAATGGACAGGCTAAATTGGACCTGATATGAAAGGAGTAATTTAAATGTAGAGCATAATTTTTTTTTTTTTTTGGAAGTGTGCACAGTTGGATAGTTTTCAGAAATTATTACACTTGAGATTTGAATGGATCCCTGATGTATGAAAACGCAGCACTTGGGGAAAAAAATATCCATACATCTGTGTACTTAATCTGGGAATTTACTTAGATTTTGTTCTGAGTGCTGGTTTACACAAAACTTTGAGGGGATTGGGCTGTATGATCATGTTGTGGCATTTCCATGGGAAAATGCAAGCTTAAAGGAAAACCCAGCACCTAGATGAACTAATCGTGCTTTGCCTTGGAACAGAAATGATACACAGCAAAACCTGTGAATTAGGCATGGCTTGGACACAAGTCTCAGGCTGTCAGCAGTCACGCTCCCTGCTGCCACTATTAATGAAGCTGTCTTTTGGCCCAAATCTTTTTCACCCTTAAGACTGTCATTGTGACTCGTAGAAGAGTTTTAGAGAAGTGTTTTGTCCTCTTCAAAAAACAGGAGACCAATGTTGCCCTGCTTTGGAGTTTACTAGAGTGATGCACAGTGTCTTGGTGAACTGGGGTCGGTGGCTGAGGGATGTGGTGTTCAGCCAACCTGAGAAACTCTGAACTGAAGTTACAGTTCAGTAATAGTGGGGAGGAATAGTCTTACACCAAAACCTAAAACCTCTGCTGCTGAGTGTAGCAGGGATATGGTGAGAACAGCAGGAGAGGACTAATAATACAAGTGTGGTTTGAGACAGACAATTTATATCCTTTCAGTCCTCTAGAGCAATTGCTGTAGTGAGAAAAGGGCTGAAACCCACTGTGGGTGTTCCTCAGTGGGCAGAAGGACCAAGAGTAGTGTGGCAGCTGACACCACCCATCTCTCTTGTGCACTGCATCCCCACCCCTGGAAAATAACAGTTGGACACTGGAGAACAGTTGGTCTTGCCTGGAGTAAAGACTATGGGTCAGAATGTGACCTGAGTTTATGTATTAAAAATGCTATTTTGGTATGGATTTAATTAGTGATCATAAAGTTGCTGTTGCTTCTGCTTAGCTGCAGGTTTCTGTTGAAATGCAGTTGTGCTGAGGGCGTGTATCAGGACACTTTAACTTCTGGAATTTGCTACTGGATCTACAGATTGCTCTTCATTGTTCCTGACTTCTTTCATATAAATTAAGTAGTTTTGGCAAGATTGGAGTGTTATTCTTCACAATATCTTCAAGATTCAGCCTGCTCCATCCCTTCAACCCAACTCGCCCCCCCCACTGACACTATGCCATCGGCAGCCCCCGGGGGAGAAGGCCCAGGCTGGACTCAGCAGCAGACAGCGACAGGGTCCAGGGGCTGGGTTCTGGAACTCAGTTCAGGAGCACAGGGCTGGGGATCAGATGCAGGATGGATGAAGTCCTCCCTGGGTGCTGGCCACCACAGGAGCAGCTGAAGTGAGGAAGAAAGTGGAAGTGAGACAGAAGAGGTGATGGAAGGGGCTGCCTCTGGTGATCCTTCAGCTTCTGTACCAAATGTGAGGGCTATGGGATGGAATACCCCTTTGGTGAATCTTAGGGCCACTTATTTTGTCTGTTCCTCCCTGTAGCTGCAGATTTACTTTCTGCCCCCTTCTGTGTGGGATACAAGCTCAGCAGTGCCCTTGGTCTGCACACCAGTCCCTGGCAGTAACTCTGAACATGGAGCATCATCACTGCTAAAAAAAGGCAGTCTGCAAAAACACACTGTTAGCTTCAGCCAGAGCAGTTAACTAGGAGAGCTTTAGCTGAGAAGTTAAACCATTGAACAGAACCAGCTCTGTTCTATCCCAACCAGGAGAGTATCTAGTGCAAACTTCTGAAGTGTCAGTACCTGCTGTCTTGGCTGTGTTCAGTGCTGGGTGAAGCTAGCGTAGGGCTGGCCCCACCATCAGGAGTGATCTAAACTTTGTCTCCCCCTGTCTCTGGGGTTGCTCCCTTCCTTTGCTACCTTGTATTTTTTATCCTGTGCTCTCAACTTTTGATTTCACTCAGCTGTTGGCCATGGGCAAGAATTTAGAAGATTACCTGATGAGGGGACAGATCTTTATCTGAATCATGTTGGTTTTATGTCCTTAGGTACAGTGGTTTCCACTAGAAAAGTAAATTTACTTACACTGAGTAATTCTCATAAAAACTCAGGTAGAGTCTGCTGTCCAGTTTTGTTTTGTAAAGTTTAAAATGTGTTTGTCAGGTTTTCAGTGGCCTGTTTGTAATTTGGGAGCTCTTCCTTTGCTCAATGTCCATCTGTTGGGTTCTCACTTAAAAATTCTGCTAGGTCAGGTCTGAAGTTCTTGGTTTTCCCTCTGGATATTCTAATGTTTTAAATTATTCTTCCAAATATTGAGTTAGCTGTATATGTTAGATTCTTGTGAAATGAAACAGTAAGTTTGGCTCTGGAGCAAAATCAAAACTGAAAAAATGTGCAAAAGTGGTAATTATCCTTTAAGCAGAAATGCCTCTTCATGTCTTCAATTGGCTTAAATCCTGCTGGATGTGGGAATGTGACCATTCCCCTTCCCTTCTGATAATGACCAGTAGTCGTGATGTCCCTGTTCTGAAGGGTAAATTATGGTGCATATATATTATGCTTATAAAATGACTCAACCATCATTCTGCTGAGTACTCACAAAACTACTGAAAATACAAATGTGGCATGTGTGATTTTTTTTAAACAAGCTGTAACTTGATGGGTTTTTTTGTTTTTTTTTTTTCTTCAGTGTGTGTTTGGTTTTTTCCCCCCCTTTAAGAGTCAAAGTATAGGATAGCTAAGGAGTGCAGTAGAAGAGGCACTTGCAAAACTTCCCTGCTCCTCTCTTGCAACCTATTCAAAGGATGTTAGTGCCTGTTTCCTTGGTTTCAATGAGCAGGTTTCTCCCACTTGTTAAGAGCAGTAAGAAATTTTCCTCATTTATGCATATTGGCTTTTGCAGTGCATAAATTTGATATTCCCAACTCTTTATTTTCCTCTGTGCCTTTTTTCTGTAGATTTCTAACAGATGAACTGTACCGAGTGAAAACACAGCAACAAATATTATATCAGATTAAATCACATGTTTTAAGTTGCCATTTTCTATTTCTACATGGAAAATTGGAAAGTGGTTTATAGGTGGATAAGACTGCCAGCTTTCTAACAGAATGCAACTGTGTACTAGAAGGATTTCTCATACCTTACAGTGAGTCTTTAAAGTAAGTGGACTGTAAATTCACAATATATTTAGATGCAGAAAAGATGTCTATTTGTTTTTGAGTTTTTTTTTCTTATGCTTGTTTTACATGTATTAGCATAAATTTACTTTTTATGTGGTTAGTATTTTGTTTACTGTGACAGCTGGTTTTGCAAGTTAAATTGAAAGAACAATTTCATTGTTTTGTTAAAATGCTCCAAAATAGGTTTATGATTTTTTCTGTAAAACCACTTAAATTATTATCTTCTGCAGGGAAAGGTTTGAATTGGACAGATGTTGCTACATTTGCAGTTTCCCCCTGCTTAATGCCCTCTAGTGTTGCATTCCTCTGAATTGTGCCACATACTATTGGGTTTGGCTATTTTTCCTTGAATCAGAGGTAAACCATGAAAGTAAAATGTCTGATTTTGAAAACAGAAGCTGGTAGGATTGGCCGAGATGGGCTCGTTTGGTGCCAGCACTATACTTGGGATTTCTGCACATCTCTACTTTTTTTGTTTCCTCTTGTCTTGTCACCAGCACCTCTTTTTCACCTCTTTGGAGGGATTCTGAGTGGGAGAAGAGCAAGCAGGCTCTGCTCACACTGCCTTGGATTGGCACAGAGCAAGAAGTTCCTCCACACCTCACAAAACCTGGGCCAGACAAAGTCTTCTGGACTGGGTGGTGCTGCTCTTCTCTGCCTGGGCTGGCAATATCTGTCATGCTTGAGACATAAGGGAAGAAATAGAGACATATTCTTAGAGAGGTTCTGAAGTACATTTATTAGTGCAGAGGATGGTAGCCAGCCAGCCAGGTGTAAGGAGAGGAGTTGTTGGTCCCTTCTGCATCAGTGGCTCAACTCTCCACCTGCTGCGTTGATGCAGGAGAGGTGCAGAAAAGTGGCAGCCCTGAGGCATTGGGCCTCTGGCAAAGGCAACTGCAAACAGATCAGTTTTATCAGTGTAGTATTTATTGGGCAGGAAAGCAACATTATTTAAACAAGTAAAATATCTCTGGAATCTTATTTGTTGCTTTTGTTAACATCAGTTTCACACTAAGAAAGCTTTTGCTGTTTTTGAAAATCTGAGTTTTTTTTTTAATAAGATGTGCAGTTTCTAGAGGCTGCTTCTGTATGCAGTAGTTTCCCACATTGCAGCTAAATAAATGTAGCTTTCCCTATTCCAAAATATTTATCAGTATAGCCATGTATCATTTCTGCAGTACCTGTTCCCCACTCTCCTTCCCAAGCACCAGCTGAGTTTCAAAACTTGTAGTTTTATCTAATTGTTCAAAACATGATCCTTTTTTTTTCTTTTTCCAGATTCTGTAATGAAAACAGAGAACTTCTCTGCTTGTTTGTAAACTTTTGTCTTCTGAGCTGAAAGTTTTCAGTTGACACTTTTCAGTCATTGGCAGCATACTGGGGTTTCCTCCCCTTGGTGTACTATGATGGGCATTTTCTTTAGGCCTTGTTAAAAAGTGTCCTGTGGGTGAGGCTTGTGCTTGGGGAAAGATTTGGGATCTTTTTCCCCTGTTTTGATGCATCTCTGTGCCAGAAGTGATTTGTATGCAACATGCATGGTTAGTGTTGGCTCTTACCAGGAGAGCAGGTGAATGACCTGCAAAAGAACTTTGTAGGGAGACATGCTAATGACTTGCTTTTAAACCTTTTAAAATGGGTTTTAACTTCAGAATTATAGGTTCATAAATACTAGTAATGCACTTGCTATAGAATGCATAGCCACTTTTTCCATTAAAATTGAGTACTTGACACTGAGCTGTTTAAACCAGGACTGGAAAAGTAAAAGTGATCTTACTTCCTCTATTGCAAATCCTAACCTAGAAAAGATTGATTGAAGTCTTAGACATCTCAGTTACTTGACAGTAATATTTTCAATATAAAAATAAAGAGGTGTTTATTTCATCTGAGTGTGAAGCCTTTGGCTGGTATTCAGCCTGGATGTGGTGGGCCTTTCTAAATGCCCTGTGAAAACTTCCATCCTCAATACAAGCCAAGCCCACCTAAGTTTGTGTCTTCACAATTAGGGCTCTAACCAAATCCAGTGTAGTATCACCTGTCTCATTACACCCCTTTTTACTTCTACTCTTTTTAGTCTTCCTAAAGCAATATCTCTTTCCTTTTGTGTTTTTTCTTGTTTATTTATTTTGTATTGAACATCATGTAGCTTTTGATGGGTTAAAAATAAGGCCTTTTTTTTTTTTTGTAATTTAGTAGTATGAAAAGACTAATCTGTACGTGCTGCTTTCTTACAGGAGAGTAAGTGATTTAGTGAGTCTAGTGGATGATCAAAGTATAGAAGAAAATAACACAACAGTGAAGGTAAATAAAGCCATTTCAGGAAAGCTGAAATGAATGAATTGCTTGGCTGCATGTTCCTTACTGAGGGCATCAGGTTGGTTTCCATATCAACAAACTGATAAACAAATCACAAGGACAGGAACTGCACTGAAAATAGACATGAATTCATTTAATTAAAAAAAAAGCCTAAGGAATGATGTTTGCATATAAGTAGTCCTGATTTACATACCAAACAATAGGATGAAAACTATGAAAAAAAGAATTAGAAGAGTGCTGGAAATGTGATATAAAGGGTAAGAGCCAGTTTGGTGTGGTGGAACACTGAAGTTCACTAGGGTTTCTTGGAGGAGTCGGGCATCGAGAACGTAAAAATGATCCAGTTGGTAGCAGTGTACCAAGAGAGGGGCTGAATGACAAGGGGATCTTTTACTGAGTGAAGACTTACTTGGAATGATTAAAAAAAAAAAAAAATTCATTGAGGGTGACAATGGAAATGGTTATGACTTAACTGGAAAAAAAAGATTGTTGTGTGTCTAAGAGGGGAGTGAAAAATTCACACTAGCAGCTGACTTGTCTAGTTTCAGCCCAAGGCTCTTTGTAATTACTGAATTCTAAATACCCATTTACAAACTAAATATTTACAGTGCAAATGTTTGTATTTTAGTGCAAGTCCATGTAAATAAACAAGTTTGTTTTCAGTGTACAAAGAAGTTTTATCTGGGAAAGGTGGTGAACAGCAGTCCCACCATTTTCTTACTGCTCTCCACCACCTAAATTTTACTTTATAGCTGTTTTCAGCATTTTGTTCAGTTCACAGCTGTTTAGGTCTGCACCTTTTAATAGGGTCCCCAAAAGCTGTTTGAAAGGGGTGGTTCTTCATACGTGGGCTCCTCCAGGGCAATGCTGAGCAGCTACAGCTCCAGGCACTGCCAGGGAAGACCTCTGTGACTCCTCAGCCCTGAAGAGCTGCCCAGGGGCAGCATGAAGTCCTGGCTCAGCTGCTTTCCTGGCTTCTTGAGAGTCTGGCACAGCTGGTAGGGTTCTTTGGTTGGTTTTCTTTGTTTGGTTTGGGTTTTTTGTGTGTGTGTTCCTTGAAAGTCTCTCAAAACTGCCAGCTGGTTTGCTTTCCTCTGCTGCTTTCTTGTTTATAGTTGAACAACATAGGTAGGTTGGAAGGCAAGAGTTTTCCTTTTGTTATTTTGTCCATCTTGTGTTACATTAACTTGCATTTTAGTTTTCTGTTGGCTTACCTGCCACTGAAAGGCTGGCTGAACTTCACAGGCTCTGGTGTGTTACACCTGGAGTGATGTGATTCCTGTGCAAAGGCCTGGCTAAAGCTTTCCAAAGCACATCTTCATCTTGCTTCTGTCTTGTACTCAGCTAGGGTTTAGGAATGGCTTTAAATAGGTAACAGAGAGGGGAAATTGTTTCTATACATTTTTTTTAAGTTAAACTGGGAAAATTGTTTCAAATATTGTTTTTAAATGCTGCTGAGTTCTGACAATCTCTTTTTTTCTCCTTGCTCTAGGCAAAATCAGATGATTTGTTTTGTAACTGTGGAAGGCATGTTGTTAGAACTTTGTGTCTGGAGACAGGAAGGGTTAATTCACAAGTTCAAGAAGCGAGAGACCTTTCCACCTGCTCAAACAATTGAAATTCTCCCATTGTGAGCATTCAGCAAAAATAGCTGCTTCTTGGGTTTTTAATGAACCTCTTTCTCCTTTTCCTTGGGATCTGTGGCCAAAAGGACAATCCCTATGCATGTGACTCTGCAGTGCATCACGATACGTCTCGCAGTTAAGTCAAATCTTGCTTCCCACAGACTCTCAGAAATGTCTGAGTGAAAATGAGAAACAATCTCTCCTCTGTGGTTTTTCTTGTGGATTGCCCAGCATAGTCTTTAAGCTACAATACCTGAGAACAAACAGCATGATGGCTGAGAAATCATTGTGCATACTGAGTTGTTTCTGTCTGTTTATGAAATGCGAATATCCTGTAAGTTTGTGCTTCCATGTTGATTTCTTATGAATGATTTTCAGTGTTTTTTGCTATGGTATTATTTTCAATACTTGTGAAAACCATTTCCAAAGTATCATTCTGGTTTTATACTTTGTTGTTGATGCTTGGCTAGAAACAAAGCATCAGCTTCTGGTCACTTCATCACTTCTCATCACTTCATTCATCCCTTGTTTTAGAAATGCATTCCAAGAAAAGGGAAACTTCAGTGCTAATTTTCTTTCTGCTGCTACATAAGTTCTGAAAGGAGACTTAGGTCAGCTCTAAAGTGGAAATCTTGATATTGCCATACTGGTGGCACGTGGGTCTCTGCCTTATTAATGTGCTGCCTGATGTCCTGGGATAAATGCAGTCTTTCACATAAAAGTGCTGTCACCAGGGTAGCTTCCTCCTCTCCACGGAACCAGGGTAGAGCACACTGGCAAAAATATTTGTATGCCTTCTAAAGTAGGTGTTGCAAGTGACCTTTTTCTCGTGCTTGGTAGACACCCATAGCTGTGTAACTTTGCACATTGATTTCTCTCTCTTGTCAGTCAAGTCCTTTAGCATCCCTGACCAGTGAGCTGTGGAGGCTGCAGCAGCTCCTTGTTCCTGACCTCTGTTTCTGCACAGGGTTGCTGCTTAGTCAGCAGCAGTGGCAGAATGACACGTCTCCATTAAGGTCATTATGTTAAAGTCACTGGACAGCCTCATGGCTAGTTTTGATGGTCTGAGCAGTCATCATCTGGCCTGTGAAATGGAAGAGCTGAGGTGCAGCACCTGTGGAGTTCTTCCAGTTCTTCTTCATCTGGATGCAGGGGATGGAGTGGGAGGAGTTAGAAAGGTGCAGCTTGCTCTGCTGGTGCTTGCTTGCTGAGTGTTTTGAGCACACACAGGTTGTTCAGCTGTTTGCCAGGCGTGGTGGTGCTTTTGAGGAGGAGAAAATAACAAAGGCTTGGTAAAGCAGTCTTGGTTTTATTTCATCTGCTGTGTGTAGCGATGCTTAAGACAGGTGGCTCTAGGCCAGCTGTGCCTAGCTGAAATGGGAAGTTGGAGCTTTAGTGGGAACCTGTGGGCTCCTAAAACCTGTAAAGTTAAGGCAAGGAAATTGTGTATGAAATTAGTAGCTCACTACTTATTTCATACCTGTTCCCTACATAGCTGTTTTTAGTGTGTGTTCAAGGGTGATGTTGGAGAGGCAGCTGAAAAGCTGCATAGGATGAGTTAATTCACACAAAAAAATCATCTTGAGTGCACTGAATGTTAACATAGGAAATTATTGTAGAGCAACTCTGAAAATGGCATCCAACTGATGCCCACGCTTATTCACAGACAAGCTGTTGTGAAAGAGTACAGTTCTCAGCTAGCTAAAAACAACTTTATCTCATGTTTATCTTGATTGTATTCCAAAGGGATCTTTCTTCTCTTTTATGAAGAATTATATCTATATTTAATTTGCTATGTACATTTTTTGCTGCGTTTGGAGGACTGAAAATATTTCCTGAATTTTGCAATCAGTTGAGAAACCTTGTACTAAAACCTTCCTGTGGTACTTTTAGTCCCCTTATTTGGAAATCCGTTTTCTGTATTATTTGATAGTTAAGCCCCTCTGGATTGCACTTTCCATCCCTCTGTGAATCTGCCTCAAGCAGTGTCTGTTAAGGATACCTGAAGGGTCACTTGATTCGAGTATCTTTTCTTCAACTCCTGAAGGGCTGTGAATGTCTCTTCTCCTCCAGTCGGGCACAACTGTTGACAGCCAAACACACATTTCTTGTGCATAATTTTCCCAAGCTACTCCAGTGCCTATCATTTAACTTTGTATTTCTTCATTAGGCGAGTGCCAGTCCTGCTAGTGCTGGAGCTGGAGCAGGCTGCATTTCACAAGGACCACTGCAGAGCTGATTAGCTCCACAGGGGTTGCTGCACTTCTGAAACCTTTGCAGGCTCTGAAGTTTGGCGGCTGTTTGGGTCCCTGTAGAGCTCAGAGGTTCTTAGGGGCTGAAACGAGCATAATTGCAAAGTTGGAGCATTCACTGTGAAGGGCCTCACCAAATAATTGGCTGTCCCAATTAAGCAGCTGTTCTTCCCACTGAATAATGTTCGGGAAGGTAAACGATTGCCTGCCCTGTAAGGTGTCCCAATTAACTGCCTTAAAATCAGCTAAGTGTCGCATGGGGTATCTCTGTTCAATGAGTGAAACAGTTGCATGCATCTTGGTGGGGGCTGGTGCTTTAATGACACTCCTGGCAGGAGCCTGGCTTCGTGTGGGATGGCAGGGCTGGGAGGATCTGAGTCTGTGCTGGGGAGCAGTACGGATCAGAACGCTGCAAACCGATGGGTGCTGGCGAGGAATTTCTCTCCCTCTGTGAGTGCTGTTGGAAATCACTCCTAAATGATAGCATTTAATCTTGGCGTTTGTACTCTGCAAGCTTTTCTCTGTGTATGTGGGACGTTCTGCCATCAGCACAGCTAGACTGTACGAGCTTTTCAGAAAAGAAGCTCTGTTATTTATTATATTTGTTCATCACACAGAATGGAACCAAGAAATGCTGTTTCCTCTTTTTTTTTTGGGCAAATCAAAACTGTGAAGTTAGAGCTGTGCAGTGCATAGTGATTTCTGATGCTGTTTAAAAGAAAACTTTATTGCCTGGGTTTCCTTACCTACCCAAGGTGCAAAAACGTAAAAATGCTGAATCTAAAGATGCACAGAAAATACTTTGTGGGGAAAAAATATCAAAGCTCTCCCTCTGTTTGTTCATAATTTTTATAGGTGGCACAATCATGTGAAATAAACCAACATTTTGGGCCACAGTCAAACAAAATACCAGTCAAGTACTGCAGTCCAAGGACCTTCCTATTTTCTCTAAGTATATGTCAAATACTTGATGTTCCTTAATTCCTTAAATTGGGGTGTGAGATGGGCCAGACAGGGATGTGGGGCTGTATGATTTTCTGACATGAGTTCCTAATATTAAAAGTACAAGCATAGATAAATAGAAATCCACAGTTGTTTGTTGCTCTTGTTTTTATGATAGATTTTTATAACAGCTTGCAAACATTTCCAAAATCTTCTAGTCAAGTCTCACAACTGTGGCATTTAACAGAATGGAAAAAAATACAAGCTGTGAAAAATAACAAAGCAGTTCAAAATATTAATGTTATTTGATTAAAACCAAAGGGTTTTAAAATAGAGTGGTTAATTATTTAAATAGGAAAAAGAAGACTAGATTAAGGGGATCAGTTTTAATTAGCTGTGGTATTATTTCTCATTAGGCTGCAGATACATTTGGCTTTATACAGGTTGATGTGATATTAAATTAAAGGTCTTCCTGCTAAGTCTGATACTTCTGTTAGGTATGAAAGTATGCCATGTATGTTTGAAAATTCCTGGGCATACAGGACATTTATTCAGTGTTGCAGCTTTTCCACTGATTGTGTTGTTACACTACAACTTCTCCATACTGGATCTTACAGATTTGGGGTTACCCAGCGTGGAACCCCAGTTCTGTGTCTGTACCACTGTACAGTAAACATGCTGCATGCATATGGATTTGTCCTTAAGATTCAAAGGCTAGAACAGATTTTCATTTGAAATTTTTATTCTCTTGTGGGCTAGAATTAAAATCCTGATTCTTGGATTTAAATTTTATAGCAAAGTATAACTGTATGAGAAGAGAGGCAAACGGAACAGTGGTGGCACCTGAATGCCATAATTTAGCAGCAGGCATGACTTTTCACTTAATATTTTGCCCTCTCCCATGGGATTTGGTGGTGGCCTTTTATTTTTTGTTTTAAAGAGGATGGAGAGGAGTGAGAATGAGCCTTACCCTGTCTGTAGGGCTGGCTTGCTGCTCTTCAGCCAGTCTGGATGTTGTGACATCTCCCTTTCTGTATGGTCTCCGTATGGATTACTTCCCAACCCTTATATAATGCAACAGGAATCTGGGAGCCTTCCAGAAAGGAGGAACCAGCACACATGGGAACGGTTTGATATTACCTGGAAGAAGGATATGAGATCTCTGTAGAAAAATCTATGGAAAGCCCTCTGTAGTAATAGGAATTTTCAAGCATGTCCCTCTGTCTGTGCCGTCGTCCTCTCCTCCTGCAGCTTGCCCTTGGGTGTCAGCCAGGGCTCCCTTGCCTCTTAGCAGCTGCAGTTAATGTGGAGCATGGTTGTGACAGGGGCATGTCTTCCAGCTCTTTTACACGGTTCTTCCCATCCCCTCCTGCCCCTGTACCAGGGAAGTGACTGTTGTTGGCACCCCTGCTGGTTGAGGCAGCTGTAGAAACCTACACCCTGCATGCAGGTGGAAGGGTTTGGGGAGCTCTGAGCTGGGATGCATTTAGAGCAATGACTGATTTTTAGCCCAGACCTGTTTTTGGAGTCCAGCTTCCTCCATGGTCTTATAAGCCCTGTGTTGGAAGCGAGTATGGTCTGCAAGAGGTTCCTTAAAAGCAAGTGTTGCCAAAAGAACTGGTCCTCAAGCTATAACCTGCATGACTTGTGCAGCAGTGAAAAGCCCAGCTTCCCAAGTGGGGCACAGCCCTTGGTGCCATCAGCAGGAGCATGGCTGGTTCCAAAGTTTATTGATGGAGACATTAAAACCCTTGGGCCTCCAAGCAAGATGGAGGAAAACAAACAGGGGATAGCAGATGGGGGAGGAACCCAGCTATGGGAGAGGAAGAGGCCACTGGAGCTGATTGGAAATGTTACTGGATCTTAAGGCCAGTCCTGTGTGTGCATGTACTCCTCTGACAAATGGAATAGGGCTGGTTTTGTGAAGTCTGGGAAGGCTTTTCTTTGTTACCAAGCTACCCTTACCTGTTTTTGCTCAAGTAATTGCAGTGTGCAGGAGAGGTGAGAGGGAGATGGGGAAGGTGATGAGACTGTACAGTGACTAATGAGCTGTTTCAGCCTGAAAAAATCAGTCTAGCAGAGTGGCCGGAGCCTAGGAACCCATTAACCCTGATGAAGTATTTGGAAATCTAGATAGGATTTGGGAGCTGTAGCAAAGAAGGGTCTTTTTAAAGAAGTTTAAAATAAATCTTTCTCACACATGCTCTTTGGTGAGATGCCACCTGACTTTAACTTTTTTTTTTTCCAAGTAGATAGCTTTCTTAGAGCATAGCTTGACCAGGTGACTTGCTACTGTGCTATCTATCTGCAAATTATTTGGTTTATTTCCTTCTTCCAGATTGAAAACCAGTTTCTTTGTAGCACCAGAAGACTTACATGTTCTCTTCAGCCATTTGTGCTGTTTTTAAGACAGGCACGTTGCTCCATGAAGAATGACTCACTTGAGACTGAATGGGGCAATATTTGTGTTAATCAGCTGCATTTCTGTCCACAGATATAGCTGTGCATTAAAACAAACACGCTGTAGACATGAATTAAGGGGGAAAATATGACATGGAATTTCCTGACTTTTTAAAATAAAAAAATAAGTCTTTGCCAAGAATAACTTCATCTGCAAATGTTTCTTAAATGTGTTGCACATTTGTTTTTCTTTAAAGGTTGGGTGGCCAGGCCTCTTCACATGTGGGCACCATATAGTGACATGTTGTGGTTGTCTGATGATCTGCTGTAGTTTAAAGGCTTCAGATCTGTCCTGCTCTGGATTGTTTTGACTGAGGCAGGTTAGGGAGCACAGGCCCAAGCAGGTATGCTGGCAGATGTCATGACGTTACGAGAGGCAACACAGGACAGTAGCTTTGTCTGTCCCAGCTGCAGCAACAAAACAGAGCAAGTGCCATGAACACACTTTCTCTGATCTGTTTGTTATGTTATTTCTGTGTAGTTATGCATCCTGTTAACAACACACAAAAGTTAAACCATTTTCTACCACCTGCCAAAAAAGGACAAATACTCTCACCCCTCTTAGTCTCTAGCTATAATAAAGTAGTTTCACTTGCTTCAGCTCCAGTCTTAAATGTAGCTCAGTAACTTCTCTCCCCACATTACATGCTAATTTATGTTTAAACATGTATCAGTATATGCTATCATGTTTTAAACAGCAAACTGGGCTTCTGAGAATGTTGACTTAGCTGCCTCTCTCTGAATTTCTCTGGAAAAAACCCACATGGACTGGTCTTCCATCAAATCCATTTCACTGCTCCATGTGCAACTGCTGTGTCCATAAGTCCACACACCTTCTTTTTCTGTTTTGCCCCTCAGTGTTCTGACCTGTGTTAAAGAGGCTGTTGTGCTTTTCTGATAGTCTGTAGTGTCTGTCTTTGTTGTTTAATCTTGAGTTCTGAGATTATTGTTAAAATCCATTGAATATCCCCAGCTTTATCACTTGCCCCAAAGAAATAAAGAAACATATGGAAGCATAATGTGAAGTATGCTATACTGCAAGTATAGTGCTGTGAGCTTGTCTTTAAGTTGTTTTTCTTCAGCTTTTGGTAAAGTAACTTTGTTCTGTTGTGTTCCACAAAATCCATATACCTTATCCAGCAGGACAGAGCTCCAGGACACTGTCTCTGCAGGATAGAGAGTTCCTTTGCCTCTGTTAAAAGTTGTAGCCAATGTTCCCGTTGTAGATTTAAATGCAATTAATTTTGTCTTTTGTCTTTTCTCTTTTAAAAATCATTATAGGTTCATGTATTGGACAGACTGGGGAGAAGTGCCAAAGATAGAACGTGCTGGGATGGATGGTTCGAGCCGCTCCATTATAGTCAACACGGACATATATTGGCCAAATGGACTGACCTTGGATTATGAGGAACAGAAACTTTATTGGGCAGATGCTAAACTCAATTTCATCCACAAATCAAATCTGGATGGAAGTCATAGGTAAGAAGTTCTTGTTTGATGTATGTAATCTGGTGGTTTTCTTAGGAGATGTTGCTTAAGCAACATCACAAGCTGTTTTGCTTGGAAATGTCATGCTGGCATTTGCAAAATTTTAAGCAAATTAGTGCTTTCAGAAACTTTTCCCCTTCCCTATCCCCCCCTTTCCAACACTGTGAAGCTGAATGTGTGCTCCTTGGGAGAGCCTGTAACTCTCACTAAGTCTTTTCTCAGAACCAGTTCCATAAAGAAATCTTTGAATCTTATTCTTAATTGCGTCAGACTATATGGCAAAATTGTCCATTTTCAATGAGCCTTCTGTGCTCTGTTGCTGTGGTATTCAGACATGCAGAAAAGAATCTGAAAAAATGGATCATCATATGCTAGTGTTTCAGTTTTGTTAATCCTAGGCATTGGGAAATTAGTGGGAAACACTCTGTGCAGAGCACCGTGCTAAAATTACTGCGTTCCGCTAACAGTTTTATAGTGATGGTACAGTAAGTTTTGATTCAGTCATGGCTGCTTCTTAATTAAGGGTATAAATGGTACTTTGTATATGTGCATTTATCCCTAACTTAGGCAATGACCTTCTTCATTGAGTGAGATAGCTTTGACAAGTCCTGTTTGCACACAAAAATGAATCACAGTTCGCTTGTGCCTGAGGTATCACAGAAACACATGATTTTTGAGGTTATTAGTTGCAAATTTGTGTGATGCTTCAGCTGGTTTATCTGGGTATGAAATACCCTTTCTTAAGCTCCTCATTCTGACCTGTTAGAGCCTTATCCCTTCTTTCACCACAGATGTTAATTTGGCATGAAGAAATCAATCATATTGACAAGATAGGTGTTTTGTGTGGACTTGTGAGCAGGAACATAGGCAAGCATGAAACATATCCACTATCATGGTGTGGTATTTATTTTTAACTACACAGTTTCTTGTCATACTGATTTTAAAAGTTATGTTATTTTCTTCTTAAATTCTTCCTGGTAAGAGAAAAAATTCATGCAGTATTTTTGTAACTGTGTTTGTTCACAGAAAGTAACAAGAGTCGGACGCAGCCTTAAATTTGTGTCTTTGGATATAAATATTCCAATTAGCTTTGTTAATTAAAATCATGGAGATACAGATACCTATTTCAAAATAATCCTTCGTTTGCTCTTTATTTCACTGGAAAGGAGGCTTAATAGTACCAAAAAAGAGAAATACTTCATAGTGCTACTTTCTTAAAGGAAGACTGTCACAGAAGCTTTCAAATAATGGAAAGGGATAGGTACTGTCACATGCAATAACTGGAGTTGGTTTTGTTTGGTTGGTTTTTTTTGTTTGTTTGGGGTTTTTTTATGTTGATTGACTGGAATATCCTAAAATCTCTTTCTCTGTTAAAAATTATTTATAATTTATATTATAATTTAAATTATTTATAGCTCTCCCTTGATCAGAATGGAGATATCATGAAACCAGATGTGTGACTGAGCTTTAAAAAGAGTCATCTTGACTGAAAGGAGTCACACATGGGGCTCAGAGTGACATCTTGCCACCTGAAAAATTGGATTCTGAACATGGACTTCTCACACAAATATGAAATGCTCACAGTTGCTGTGAGAGTAACAGAAATGAGCAAACCCAAACCAGCCCCACCCTCCAAATAATAATGCCAGTGAGAAGAAAGTACCACTCCAAAATGACTGTGGGTGTCATCACACCTACAACATACTCCAGTGGCTTTGTCTGGCAGGATAATTCAGTGGCTCATTTTATTCTTGAGTCACCCTTTTTGTGCTGTTTATGTGAGAGGGGAGGGACCTCCTCAGTGTGACACCCACTGCTGCAGCCTGGCTGCTGCTCTCCGAGGAAGAGAGCCTGCATTGGGTGCTGCTTCCAATAGCACCTCTGGGAAGTGGTGCAGGATGTTGAGATGGTTTTTGAAATGTTCTTTTCTTGAAAAGTGCCCACTGGTGAAAAATCACACCCCCATCCCCCAAATCTGTATTTATGTTCTCAGAGCACAGCCCTCCCTGTCTTACAGAACATCTCCAGTCTTTCCGACTCCAGAGTGACTTTGGTGTTTCCTGGTGGCACTGCTTCAGTTTCAATCTTTTGCTATGGGCTCCTTTGCAGTTTTTCCCTTGCTGGTGATCTGTTGTGCAGTGCTGTAAATATACTCAGGTTTGGTATTTTGTTTCTGGTTTAATATTGTTTATTCCCTGGTCTTCCTTTGGTGGACCTGGAAGTTATTCATACTAGAGATGTTGTGACGGTGCTGATTTTTCTTGATGTGAGGGGCTGACCAACTTTGTCTGCAGAGAGCTCCATCTAACAGCTGCCCCCTGACATGGAAATGAAGTCATCTGGGTTCCAGCAGTTACCTTATTCCAGAGTAAATTCTCTGGGATTGGTGAAACCTGCAATAAAGACCGGTAGAGACAAGTAATTCATTTTTTTTAGATCTGCTGATTCTTTCTGACAATCTTTACTTGTGACAGCACCTGTTTTTCCCTAGGCATGTGAGAAAGTTCTTCTGAAGATTCAGAAAACAGTCAACATCTGTATCCATGCTCTTTTTTTTTAAATTTTTTTATTCTTTGCAATTACATCATTGGAGGGGGGGAAGAAAGGAAAGAATCACAGATATGAAACTGTTCTACACTGTGGCTTTATGTGGGGTTTTTTGTTGTTTGGTTTTTTTTCCTCTCTTGTAACCTCTTAGCCTCTGCTTGTCTTAAGAAAAAAGATCTGGGGCTAAAGAGAAGTTTTTTGGGTATTTTTTTTGTTAAATTCTGGCTTTTGGTTATTCTGCAAATTTACCTTTCTCAATATGATATTTTACAGCTGTAATTCAGTATTTTGCCTCATAATTATATTAACCTTTTTCAATGACTAACTTTCTAATATTAAGAGAAGAAAAAACAATTTCTAATTTTGCAGAGTGAACAAGTCCCCCTGAGATCTTCCTTTGGCTGGGGGCAAATAACCCCCAGAGCAAACCCACAAAGCCTTCTGTCATGTCTGCTAGTCACTGCCACCTCAAAAATAAAGAAAAATCATCAGATTTTTCTGGTAATGGCAGAATGAATAACATCTGGGTTTAGAAGAATTTCTACTTATCCCTCCACTCCAGCAGCAAGTCCCTGTGGCTTCTCTCTGCATGTTCTTATGTGCCCTGTGCACAGATGGATGTGCCTGCACACACCTCCTGCTTTTCTCTTTCTCCTTGCTATCCTTCAAATGCTCTGGTGGCTCCTTATGTTCCTTCAGCCAGCATCATCCCTTTCTCCAGTCTGGGTCCCTTGTGCTTGCTGGGTCTGGCAGTTCAACAGAGTGTTCTGGGTGGTTTATTTCATCTGCTTCTCTTGTCAGGTGGGTCACGTGCAGGGGATTTAGGGTCACTCACATCTTCACATCCAGATGTTAAGGAAAACTTGCAAAAAGTAAAAATCTCTTCACGATCCCCGCTTCCCTGAACAGTTGGCCAAAAGATGCAAAATGCATTGGGGTGTGGAGGTGGAGCAGAGGGTACTGTACAGGTACAGCTAGAATGATCAAGTAGCATTGTTTCTGTGTGAAAAAAATGACATTGTGTGATTAGAATCATAGAATGTCTTGGCTGGAAGGGACCTCCAAGGGTCATCTAGTCCAACCTTCCACCAGCGCCCTTTAAAGTCCCCTTTTTTAGAGGGCCATCTTTTAGAGTAATTTTCCTTAGGAGTTGAGAATGGAGGAAGACAAGATTAATACTGAGTGCATAATTCTAACTTAAACTTTTTGGTTGCGTGAGAAACTTCTATTTAAAGTAATTTTCCTTAGGAGTTGAGAATGGAGGAAGACAAGATTAATATTGAGTGCATAATTCTAACTTAAAACAAACTTTTTGGTTTCGTGAGAAACTTCTGGTCTTGGTTTGTTCTTTTTTTTTTGTGTTAACTAAATTTCTCTTGATTGAAACATGATTTTTTCCATTTTACTGTTATGAAGTGTTATTAGTTCTTCTACTTTACCTACTGTCAACATGTCTGAGAGAATATTTATGCTTTTGGAAGCTGGGCCTGATGAAGAAATGAAAAAGACAGTTCTTGATTGAAACATGATATTTTCCATTTTACTGTTATGAAGTGTTATTAGTTCCTCTGCTTTACCTACTGTCAACATGTCTGGGAGAATATTTATGCTTTTGGAAGCTGTGCCTAATGAAGAAATGAAAAAGACAGCTGAGTTACTGAAAAGACATAAAAATAAAATGTTCTAGATCTGAATAGTTTTGATAACTTTCAGCAAAGGAAACATGAGTAAAGATTTGATCTGTCTCAAGTTTTTTAGTGTTGCATAACACGAGGTGGGAAAG